>NW_026867841.1:352239-652239 GCF_020745735.1 Hemiscyllium ocellatum
AATTTATCACCTTCTCATTGTCTGTTTAGAATATAAGGAGTGATTGTCCCATCCCTCCTCAAGGTTCAATGCAATCAACTCTTATGATCTCACAGCGTTACAGATCAACATTTACTCACTCCTCATGGTGCCATCATCCCAGCGATTAATCCGTTGGGACTCTTGTTCATTCTCTCTGTGGTAAGGAGATCACTCCATGTAAAGGAGATAAAATCTGTCCACAATACCCCCAAACACTGCCTCAACAACGCTCCACAGTTAATCACAATAACTCCTTTCCCTACTTAGCTGGCTCCATTTCCTTCATGTGACACAGGATACCATTCATTTACAATGCACAGCCACTGACGTGGAATTTAAAACATCCTTACATCTGTAGGTCAGCATCAATAAAGCTAGCACCAGAGGTGCCTATCGAGATGGAAAACACTCTCGGAGACAGACTCAATCACAAAGAATACGTTTAAAAAAGTGAGTGGCCACCTACCTGACTGTAATTCAGCTGCAGGAATATGGGATACAGGCAGAGGAAGGGGGTTATCTTTCCTTTTCATCTGCCCTCATGGAATGTATGCAGCCCTGGTCAGGCCAGAATGTTATGCTGACCTTGATCTGAGTGGCTGGTTAGCTGTTCCACAGGACAGTAAAGATTAAAACGCAGTGCTGTAGGTTTGCAGTCACACAGAGACCTGACCAGAGAAGAATGACCTATTATTTTGTGGCTGTAGATTATGAGCCAGTGACGTAACCACCATACACTGTCTTCCCATCTTTCTAATTCTGTGTAGAGAACAATGTAAACAGCTCAAGTGCAATTATTTTGCAAAGGACACATGGTAAGAATGGGCTTGAAACAGCTGTATGCGGAGATTAACAAAGGCACAAGCGATAGTTTATTCACGAATTGTACTGAGGCTGAGGAGGAGACTGGGATGTCATGTAGGTGGTACTGGACAGAAATGGTGAGTGGGGAGGATATGGAAATGTACACTTGTGCAGGAGAAAAATGAATCAAGGAGAACGGTTTGTTTCATCCTCACATATTTGTGCGTAATTTTTAAATAATCATTTGCTAGTTATAATATGTAAGCAATGGAATCTTTGATTGGAACTGAAAACATTGACTAGCACCTTTCCAAAATTTACATATCATGACCATCAATTCAGTTCATACCGTTTCACTAGACTTACCAGGAACACCAACTATAGCAAGGATAGGATAGTAACCAGCTTGAATAACCATGAGGACATCTTCAATCCGCGATGCTAATGATATCCAAGGCTGGGAAAGCCAGAAAAGACCCGAGGATAAACTCCTGTCCATTGTTGGAAATTTCCATTTGAATGTTCTCAGATCTTGATCCATTGTTGAAACACTCAAGTGTACTCTTCTCAGATTCTGATCTCTCCTCCCTCTCTCTCCTTGAAGCTGCTGATCCCTGTTACTGGTGTGGATGATGCTCCCGCTCATACTATGGGATTACACATTGAACACATTCCTTTATTGATAAAAGACTGAAACTCTCTGGGGACCCATAAGATCCATGGAGACTCGCATAATCACAATCGCTGAACAAACAGCTCCAGTTTACCCTCTCAATGTGATACTCTTTTACTAAAATTCAAAATAACTTTGAACACATGCATTCTGGATGTGAGATGCGAGTGTGACTGAAGGAAGGAATGTTGGAGATGGCATATTATTTGTGTGTAATCATTCAGTTTGCCTTGGATATAGAGGTAATTCCAGAGATTTAACTGAACATAAACATACTTCTCTGCTCATAAATGGAGAAATAAATCCGATAATTACTGATCAGTCATTGCAAAATCAGTAAAACATTGAGAGAACATCTTCCGTCCTTGATCTAATGGCAACATGTGCCTAAGACAACGTGGGTTTGTAACAATCAAACAGCGTGCATATGTTAACAGAGAATTGCACATGGCAAGTACAATTCAGATTGTTATTCCAGTATCAGAGAGGGCAAGCGTGAGTGTTGATGTTATCCATGTTAAGGAACTGTGATGAAGTTTCATTTACTGACTTCAATTACATTGTGATTATGACATAGGGGAAAAGACAGAAGATGGAGAGGACAGGGAGACATGGCTGTTCATACTGGGAAGAGGTATATTGCTGTTCCCTAGTTATCAGTATAGGAACGTTACACTTTATAACTCATATTAAGAACAGATTCAAGGATAAATCAATAATGAGAAATGAGCAGAGACAATATTAATGAAATGTATTTATGCAATGCAAAATACAGGGACAAAATGATTTTCTATACAGACCAAAATATGCAAAGTATAAAGAGATAAGATTGTTACAATATGCTCGTGATATTGAGTTATATAAATGTAAATGTGGATGTGAAAACTGGGACAGTGATGTGCAAACTTTATCAATCATTATTTGATCCACAGCGGAGATGCTGATTTCCTTTCTGTCAGTGATCCCCCACTATGAGATTCTCTGGCCCAGTCTCTCACAAAGTATCTGGAGGTGGGGTGGGAGTGTTGGTGGGGTTATCATTTCCTGCTGCTCGTGGCACAGTTTATTTTAAAAATCCACCTTCGCCATATAACTTATCTACGGTCTTTTGGGTTCTGTTTAGCTGTCAGTAACATAGCTCTGTGATATTATTGGGAAAAAAATAATCTGGGATGACAGCCAGTATCGGCAGAGTGGTCACAGGGTATGGGGCCCAGACAAATGGATTGCAGTTCAGAGGAATTTCTAAATAAAACTTCCAACTTCTGTCTGTCCGTATTTATCTACCCTCATGCTGCCTTCTGATCTATCTGACTTCACTCTCATCTAAAACCTCTTCCTCTTCCTCTCAGTCAGTCCCTCCCCTTTCTATCCTCTCTCAGTGTATCTCCATTCATTTTCTGTTCCTCTGTTTATTTCTCTCTCACGCCATCTACCTCCACACGTTCTCTCTATCTCCAGTTGTGCTGTTGAAGAGCTTGTGACCCCACAATGCGTTGACTGACCTCCATCGGTTTATAATAATTCAGCAGTTCTCTGATCCACAATAAATACTTTAGATGCCTGGTCAGATAAGCTTGTGCGTTGATAGGTACAGTGCACAATCACCCATTATCTCTTCCTGTTCTTCTCTGATGTACAGCTGCCTTGAAATGTCTGTGCAAACAAAATAGACTGAATGAAATTCGAACTGTCCAGAAGACGTTCATGACGGTGTATTTCAATTAGGATTTAATGAAGGATGAGATTCTAGAAAAAAAACCTGAGCAATGAAAGAAAAACAGGGCAACTCAAGAAATAGCACATGAGTACAACATGTGGCACCAAGTAGGCGTTATGGTATTACCGCTAGATTATCAATCCAGAAAGTCAGCTCTTGTTCTGTGGACGCAGGTTTGAGTCCCGCCACTGCAGATGGTGGAAATTCAACTCAATGATTTTTTTTAAAAGCTGGAATTAAGAATCTACTGATGAGAATGAAATCTTTGCGGATTGTCAGAAAAGAAAAAAAAACATTTGGCTCACCAATATCCTCCAATGAAGTAATCTTGCATCCTCACTCCAGACACAAAGCAATGTGATGACTCTCAGTCGCCCTCTGAAACGGACTAGTGTGTCATTCACCCCAACACACACAAACGAAGTTGCATCAGGACATGATTCAAAAAGGTCACAACACACTGCAGCACACCAGAACTGCAAAAAGAGGAAGAAGAACACCTATACAAGGTATTCACGTAAAACGGATACCCACGCAATTTCATCAACAGATGCCTAAGGGAAAGACAACGGAACGAGGACATGCTGCAACCTAAAGGACTGGCCACACTGCCATACATCAGGAGCATTTCCGAACTGACAGCCAGACTGCTGCGACCACTAGGACTCATAACAGCACACAAGCCAACAGCCACTCTCAGACAACAACGCACAAGGACAAAGGACCCGATAACCAGCATGAGCAAAACCAATGTAGTGTACAAAATCCCATGCAAGGACTGCACAAAACACTAGATAGGACAAACAGGAAGACAGCTAACAAATCCGCATCCATGAACACCAACTAGCCACGAAACGACACGACCGGCTATCCTTAGTAGCCACACGCACAGATGACAAACAATATGAATTCGACTGGGACAACATGACTATTATAGCGCAAGCCAAACAGAGAACAGCCAGGGAATTCCTAGAGGCATGGCACTCATCCACTGATTCTGTCAACAAATACATCGACCTGGACCCAATATACCGGCCACTGCAGCGGACAGCAACTGACAACCGGAAGCAGCAGATACAAGCCACTATAAATGCCGGAGGAAACAGCACAGAAGCGCTTCACAGGAGGCTCCAAGCACTGAGGATGTCACCTAGAAAGGGGACGAAACGTTTGCAATAAAAACTCCCAGCTCGGCGAACAGAACCACAACAGAGAGTGAAACAATGAGACAGAACTGCTCAAGTATGTTCTGTACATAAAACTCAAACCAAATTCAAACCAGCCAAAAACCGCCTCATCAGTCTACTCTCCATCATCAATAAAGTGATGGAAGGACTCATCAACAGTGCTATCAACCAGCACCTGCTAAGCAAGAACCTGCTCAGTGACGCCCAGTTTAGGTTCCACCAGGGCCACTCAGGTCCTGACCTCATCACAGTCTTTGTTCAAACATCAAAAAAGGAACTGAATTCCAGCACTTGAAAATCAAGGCTGTTTTCTTTCAAATGTGGCATCAAGGAACCCAAGCAAAAAGGATATATCGAGCAAGTACTTCATTCTTGCAGTTATACCTGACAGATAGAAAAACGGTAATTGTTGTTGGAGGTCAGTCATCACACTTCCAGAATATCTCTGCAGTGGTCCCTCAGGATAATGTGGACCTAGGTTTGCTCCATGAGCTGGAATGGTCATTTTCAGCTGTTTCGTCACCATACTAGGTAATATCTTCAGTTGCCCTCCGGATGAAATCGAGGTCTAAACATCTTCTGTTGCTTCATCAATGGCCTTCTCTCCATCATAATGTCAGAAGTGGGGATATTCGACGATGACTGCTCAATATTCAGCACCATTCGCAAATGCTCAGTTATGGAAGCAGTCCATGCCTAAAGGCAACAGGATCTGGACAATATCCACGCTTGGGCTAATAAGTGACAAGTAACACTCGCACCACACAACTGCCAGACAATGACTATCACCAATAAGAAACAATATAACCACGTGGCATTCAGCAGCGTGTTTTTCACGAAAATCCTCTCCCCACCACCCTATCAATACACTTCGGGTTACCATTGACCAGAAACTCAACTAGACTCGCCACGTAAATATAAGAGAAGATCAAAGGCTAGGAATACTGCACGTTTAACTCACCTCTTGTCTTCCCAAAGCATGCTCACCATCTACAAGACGCAAGTCTGGAGTGAGATGAAATACTCCCCTATTGTCTGAGTGAGTGCAACCACAACGACACTGAAAAAGCTTGACCCATCCAGGACAAAACAGCCTAATTGATTGGCACCACATCCACAAGCATTCACTCCATTCAGCACCAACGCTCAGTAGCAGCAGTATTTACTATCTACCAGACAGCACCTTCCAATCCTACGATCACTTCCTTCTTGAGTGACAATGGCAGCAGGCTTTGGCGAACACCACCACCTTCAAACTCCCCTCCAAACCAGTCAACATCCTGTGTTGGAAATACATCACCATTCTTTCACTGTTTCTGGGTCAAAACCTTAGAATTCCCTCCCTCGTAGGATTGTAGATCAACGCACAGCAGGTGGACTGCAGCGGTACAAGAAGGCAACTCAGCATCACCTTCTCAAGAGGGCAACTAGGGATGGAAAAGAAATGGTGGGCCCATCCAGCGATTCCCATAACCAAAAAATAAGTTTAAGATGTTCCAAGTTGAACACCTCGATGTGACAGGTTATCTGATTTGAACATGAACAGGAAAGCAGTGTTTCTGATACTGAACATTTTCGACCTTTCTGTTATTAGAAAGGTGTTCAGTGTTCCATTGCATATTGTTGCTGAGTGCTGTGATAAATTGCATCTGTTTTATTAAATGCAATATTAGTATAACTGGATCGATCCTTCAAAAATACCAGACTGAAAATGACAATCATCGTCGAGACAATGTACTCCCGCCAGATGAGACTCACAGATAGCAGCTTATAGTCAACATATTACTGCGCTACTGCTTAACACTGAATACTCTCACCGTCCATATTACAGGGGTTACCATTGACCAGAAGGTGAAGTCAAATCAAAATACAGATACAACCGTTACAAGAGCAGGTCTAAGATTTACAATTCTGCACTGAATAATAGACTGCATGACAATACAGGCATGCTATATAGCAATAGATTTAGGCCATTCAGCCTATCTCTTCACTCTGAAACTATCTCATTTTCGCATAGTCTCTAAGACTTGTGAAAATATCTTCTATATGCTAACTGTATCAATCTTTGCAGTAATCGCTCAGTTTCAATCAGTTGCGCACACATTCTTCTAAATTCCATTGAGTGCAGACATAGAGCCCTCAACTGCCGCTCATATGACAAGCCATCATTCCCAGGATAGATCATGTCCAACAGCTTCCCAGAACAGCTCACAATAATCTAAATATTTTCTGACCATAGCCCATTATATTCTCATCAGTATGTCTCCGCTCTTGTACTCTCACTCTCTTGAAATGAACGTTAATATTGCATTTGTTTTGCTAACTGCCAAATGATCCTGCATATCAACCATAAGAGAGGACAAGGATTCCAAACTCCTTTTGTGCTTCAGATTTCATGAAGCGTTTTAGAACATAATTTCTGCCTGTATTCCACCTACTGTTCCCATATTGCGTTCCATCAGCCATGTGTTTTTTTCCAGTGTCCTAAACTGTCCAAGTCTTTCTGCAGGCTCCCCACTTCCTCAATATCACCTGTCCATCCAACCATCATTGTATCATCTGCAAACCTAGCAAAACTGCCGTCAGGCCTGATGGTTCACGTAAATGGCACTTCCTGACTACCTCACGACTGTCCACCATTGAAAGGGCACAACACTCAAGATGCTTGACTCCATTTAGGTTTAAGCAGTGGCTTGACTGGAATTACACCTACAAAGTATTCACTCCTTGCACCACTGGCACTGACACCCTGCACACCATTTTATTATGAATTTACCTCATTATGGTGACACAGAACTTGATGGCGCACGATCCCAGTCTATTAATGGCAAACTGTTTCAATGCTGACAGTGTGGTGCTCACACCGACCAATGTCATTGTGTGTTGAAGACGACAGAGGGAGGTGTGAGGAGGGAATGTCGATTATGAATGACTGTGTGACTGTCACTGAGGGCTGACACCGGCCACGAAAGCCCCAGATGTACCTGTGTCTGTTGTCACTGCTGCAGGCATGGTCAGTCTTTCGGTGAGTCAAATCAAAGAACGTGATGGGCCTGGACAGTGTTCCTGGCTGAGCACTCAGATCCTGTTTGTACAAACTTACAGAAATATTCAGATAAAAGTTCAGACTCACCCCCCTAAGCCGAAGTCCAAACCTGATTCAAGAAGGCCATCATCATCCTCGTTAGTGAGAAAGCACATGGAACGTGCCCTTACAGACTACCACCCAGTGGCTCCGACCTCAATAATCATGAAGTGTTTTGAGGGGCTGGTTATGGCCTACACCAAGTCCGGTCTCCCAGCCTGACCTGCTGCACTATAATATTTGCTGACTGATGCACCGGGACAGTACACTCTCAATGGCGCATCTGTAGATGGAGCGCATGCTGAATTTCCTGAACCACCTGAGGAAGGAGAGTCATTGTTGATCCTTCCCGGCCGCCGTACCTATGTGAGATGTTCAGAACAGGTTGTCAGTTACCATCAGTCTGAGCCCTGCTCGCATTCCTGGAACATCTAAACAACAAGGATACCTAGACCAGACTCCTGCTCATTGACTAAAGATCCACCATCAAAATCATCATCACTTTCAGATTAATCACAAAACTCCACGACCTTGGTCTCGGTTCGGCTCTCTGCAACCGGATCCTCAGGTTTCTGACCTACAGACCGCAATCATGAAGATCGGTAAAATCAACTCCTCCACAATAACACTCAACACTCAAGCTGCTGAAGGATGTGTTCTCAACATCCGACAATACTCCCTGTACATCCACGGCTGTACCGTCAACACCTTACAGTACTCCCTGCACACCCACAGATGTGCCCTCAGCCCTTTGCTGTACTCCCTGTCCACCCACGGCTGTACCTGCAGCCCCTTACTATACTCCCTGTACACACACAGATGAGTCCACAGCCCCCATTGTCCTTCATGCACACCCAGGTCTGTACCCTTAGCCCCCTACTGTACTCAAGGTACACCCACAGTTGAGTCCTCAGCCCCCCACAGTCCTCCCCGTATAACCACGGCTGTACCCTGAGCCCGCTACTGTCCTCCTTGTACATTCACGGCTGTGTCCTCAGCCAACTACTGTACTCCCTGTACACCCACGATTGTTTCCGCACCCCCCTACTGTTCCCCTGTACTCCCACGGTTGTGTCCTTAGCCCCCTACTATACTCCATGTACACCCAAAGGCTGTGTGCTCAGCCCCTACGTATCCCCTGTACAGCCACGGCTGCGAATTCAAATTCCAAACAACGCTAACTACAAGTTCGCTGATGACATCGCTGTAGCAGTACGGATATCAAACAACAACGAATCAGAATGTAGAGAGGAGATAGAGAGCTTGGTGGCATGGTGTATTGATAATGACCTCTCTCTCTAATCCGGAAAACATAAAGGATTGATTATTGACTTGAGGAAGAAAGGAGGGGAACACATCTAATCTATATCAACCATTTGAGGGAGTGCACATCATCAAGTTCCTGATGATAACTGACAACCTGCCCTGAACATCTCACATAGGTACGATGGTCGAGAAGGATCAACAATGCCTCTCCTTCCTCAGGTGGTTCAGGAAATTCAGCATGCGCTGCATCTACAGATTCGCCATTGAGAGTGTACTGTTCCAGTGCATAACAGCCTGGTACGGCAACTGCTCTACTCAGGACAATGAAAGACGACAGAATGTTGTTTGCACAGTTCTAACCAACACGGACTCTAACATCACAACCAATGATTCTATTTACATGGCTCGTGGCCGCAGAAAGGCTGCCAAACTCTACCCCAGATTACTGAGGGAAGGGAGACAGGAAATAACTGGGGCATTAACAGATATCTTTGTAGCATCCTTGAACACAGCTGAGGTCCTGGAAGACTGGACAATTGTTAATCCCCTTGTTTAAGAAAGGTAGTAGGGATAATCCAGTCAATTATAGACCGGTGAGACTGATGTCAGGGATAGGGAACCTGCTCGAGAAGATACTTAGGGATAGGATCTACTCTCATTTGAATTAAAATGGTCTTATCAGTGATAGGCAACATGCGTTTTTGCAGGGAAGGTCATGTCTTACCAACTCAATAGAATTCTTTGAGGGGGTGACAAAGTTGATTGATGAGAGCGAGACTGTAGATGCCATGGACATGGACTTTAGGAAGGCGTTTGGTATATTGCCCCATGGTCGGTATATAGCGAAAGTGAAGTCACATGGTGCACTAGATACCTGGATAAATAACTGGCTGGGCAACAGGAGGCAGAGAATAGTAGGGGGAGTGAGTTTCTCAAAATGGAGAACTGTGACCAGTGGTTTCATTCAAGATGTTTCTGGAAAGATTCGTGAATGGGCAGAGAACAAAGGGACACAGATCCTTAGAAAACAGGCGATAGGTTTAGATAGAGGATTTGGATCGGCACAGGCTTGGACCACCGAATGGCCCGTTTCTGTGCTGGAATGTTCTTTGTTCTAACGTTATCAAAGACCCATCAGACCCCAGTAATGGTCTCCTCCAACCTCTTCTATCAGGCTAAAAAGTACAGAAGCTTGAAAACACAGAGCAGCTGGTTCAGGAACAGCTTCTTCCTGCCTGTTATTAGACTGATGAATGTACTCTCTCGTCTCAGATTATGCTGAACTTTTTCATGCTGATCTCGCCTCGCACACACCCTGTGCAGCGTAACTTGCATGCCTCTCAGACATGTTTTACAGTCGTTGTTCTTTCCATCCTTGCTTACTATGATTTGCCTCTATATCTTGGCACAGGTGAAAATAAATCCTCACCTCCCTCCCCCAGCTCCTCCCAGTGCTCACTCCGAGCTCTCGCTGGACCTCAACTCCAGCACCACCTATTCTCCATCACCAGCTCACTGTGACCCCATCCCCAGCTCTCTGTGTGCTTTGTATCTCACTATTTCTCTCACACTGTCTGTTTCCCTGTGTTTTTCTTTTCTCTGTCTTCTGTTCCTTTCCCTGAACTTACTATCTCCCTTTCTCCCTGTCCATGTGACTGTGTTTCTTGTTTTGTTTCCTTTCTCTGTTTTACTGACTGTCCATCTATTTGCCTCGCTATGTTTTCTCTCTCTCCTTATACGTGTCTGTCTCTTTCTCCCTCGTTGTGATGGTGATGGCTTCTGTATTTTTTGAAGAATGTGATGGCACTTTGGTTGGATGTTGGCAATAAAATAAAGTCAATTGGTTAAACTTCAATTGTTGTCAAAACAGCAATCACAACTTGGATATCCATTTAACAGCCAATTGTTACATCTAAATATTTTGGAACTGCCTTCTCCCACTGCTCTGCATACTGGCAACTGAAAACATTCTATTCAAGTGCATAATAGTGTGACGGTAACTGGTCTTCCCAGGACCATAAGAAACTATAGACGGTTGTGTGCACAGCCCAGACTATCATGGAAGACAACTTTCCGTCCGTTTATACTTCTCATTGTCAGCAAAAAGCTGGCAACATCAAATGTCTCTCCCAAACCGGTAATGATCTCCTACAACCTCCTCCAAAAGGGAGGGGATGCAGAGGCTTGAAAACATGCACCAGCATGCTCAGGAACACCTTCTCCCCAACCGTAATTAAATGGCGAATTGACATCTCTAACTTTTCAAATAATCAATGTGCTTTAAACATGATCTTGGACATATACAGGTTTCCCTCGGTATCTGAAAGTAGAGTGTTCCTACAAAGCCTTTCATAAGCTGATATGGCGTAAAGAGATGTAGCACTAATTTATCTGGGAAAAATTACCTTTCTTGGTAAAAGTGAAAATCTTCTTCGGATTTCTTTTGGTTCGTGAAAACAGGACTTAATGGAGGTTTTTCGGATAGGGAAGTGGCAAAAAGTGAATTTTTGAAAAGCGGGGGATACATGTACTGGCATGGGCATGATGTTCAGGAAGATGGGAAAAGGTAAAAATAAATGAGGTGAATCTCACATTTTATTTCCATCCCAGTTGATCATCATTCCCTTTGTTTGCTCTTTTCCTTCTATCTCTTTATCTATCGATTTAACTCACTCCTCCTCCCCTTCAAAGCAGACTTCCCTATCACCAGCATTATTCACAATATTTTCCAACTGTTTTCAGTTCAGCACTTTCTGTTCTTTTATTTGCATTTTTTAATGCATCTTTCTTTGTTTGGTTAACCTTCAAAGTTGTTATTCCATGGGAAGTCGGCATCTCTGCCAAGGGCAGCATTTGTTAATAATCATTAATTGCTTTGACTGTGAGGCCATTGTCCTAATCATGAAGTAACGTCCGAGACAAGAACAATTTTGTGATTGAAATACTTGTAACTGGAAAAGTGGCCAGAAGAGAGCTTGAAACATAAAGTCTGAATTTTACGAACGCGCAGAGCGATGGAGATTGGGGATATTATGAGCTGGTAGGGACAGGTTTGGTGACAGAGAGAACACGAGACATAAATCAGTTCAGGGCAAAAAGGGATACCGAGGTTGACCACAGTTTTGTTCTCAGATATTTGTAAAGGGAGTGGTCTGCAATTCAGATGAATGGAAACTGAAACTGAAATTGAAGATAAAAGTTTATTTCATTGACAAATATAGATAACCGAAATTGCAATGAAGTTCAAAATTGTTTATGGGATTAATGAATGGACAGAAGTAGAGAACACCAGCAATGGCCAGGATAGGTTATGATTTGGAGATGCCGGTGTTGGACTGGGGTGTACAAAGTTAAAAATCGCACGACACCAGGTTATAGTTCAACAGGTTTATTGGAGGCACACTAGCTTTGGAGCGTCGCTCCTCCACCATAGGTTAGTAACATACCATCCACACCGCCCAAAATAATAATCAGAACCACGAATATCCCATATGGTAGAAATTCCCAGTAGAGGGAAATGTTGAAGAGACCCAAGGAAAACCTCCTCTCCATTGGTGTAATTATCGAGTCCATTATTCTCAGATTCTGATGCGTCCTCTCCACATCTGTGCAGCTGCTGATCTCTGTTATTGTTGGAAATGATGCATCTGCTCCTACACTAGGATAGCGCACTGAGTGAAGCCCCTCACCAATAGGAGAGGGAAACCCTCTATTGACACAGTTACAATGCATGGAGACTGACGTCAATGACAGTCACTGAGCAAACAGTCCCAGCTTTCAATACATCACATTCAGTTCACAATATAACTGGACTGGACTGGATGCTGACATCGCTGGCTATTGGTCACATCTCCCATCATCAATCCCTCCAGTGAAGTCAGTTGTGAGGGAGAATGATGGATGTTTTCTTGTCGCAGGCTAAATGACTCTGCTCTGTTGTACGTTTGCAATGCTGTAACCAACTCACCCCGAATCTCCGCCCCTCTACAAAAAAGAAACGATCAGGATGTTGTCACTGTGCTTATTTCTCCTTCACGGGAACAAACGCCAGCCAACAGAATGTCACTGGGCACATTTGCCCTGAACATGGATAGGAATAGTGGACTTCTCTGAATGTTCCTCTCACTGCTCTAATACAGAAACGTTGGACCTTTCATACATAATGTGCTTCTGTAATTAATTTATACGAATTGACAAACATCTTAATACAGTTTTATTTGCTGGTAAACATTATTTTTTACGCTTTTTCCCATCAGTCCAAATCCAAAAGTGAACTTATTCATTAAGACTTATGAATTAATGAGTCAGGTTTAGCTAGGAGATAGGCGTAATTGGGGCCGTGTTCATGGAGACTTCATGGGTAGTACAATGATATTCCTCAGTCATCATCACTCTTAACGTCAGATAGAATTAAATATAGTTCACAACAAGGAAAGGGCCAACGTTTGGGAGATGCAATGCTGAATGACAATGTGAACTGAACAGGATAATTTTAAATGTGATAAAGTGAACTATATTGTATATATACACAGCATTTAATCATTGGGAATACAGATTGTGTAGAATCACCGCACCTGAAACATTAACTTTGGTTTCTCTTCACAGATACTGCCAGACCTGCTGAGCTTTCCTTCCAACGTCTGTTTTTGTTTGAGATTGATCATATTGTTCATATCTGGCAGAATGCTTACAATTAAAAGCAGTTGCAAATAACAAAATGTGCAGGGCTACGGGGACAATGCAGGAGAATAATATCAGAAATATCGCTCATTCCAAACCGAAAGAGACAATGGGCTGAGTTGTCATGACCTTTGCTGTAATAATTCTATGTTATGCTCTGAAACTTTTGGAGACTGGGAAGACAAGCTTGTTCAATGAAGGTCACAGAGTGTTCCATCATCACAAATCTATCCCTATTAATTCATGAAGTTCAGCTGCCTCTAAAATGTACTTTCAAACAAAATAGATTTCCTGAGATTTACAGGATGTTCAGAATTTTTTTTAACTTTCTATCATAAAGAAGAAACAGATTTCGGCTGTAATTCAGGTGTCACAGACACACCAACTGTAATAGAAACAAGAAAGTGCCACATTGTCCAAATATTACCAAGGTCAACATGTTGACCTGTCAAGAAATATGAAATATGGAGATAATGGAAACATGAAATACAAACAGAAAATGCTGGAGAAACGAAAAAGATGACGAAGTATCTGCAGAGACAACAGAATTAGCATATGTAATATGATGTGACACTGTTCTGAAAAGTCATATTAGAATCAAAGGTTCTTTTTGCATCTCCGCTCTGCTTTTGCTAGATCTAATGAATTTAACTCAAGCTCTTTTGATTTCTTTCTTCTTTCTAAACTGTGACAAAGTGTCTGATCTGAATGATAACAGCAAAGTTATCTCAGATGAATCTCGAGTAATTTGTTATGGACGTTAAATGATAAATTACAAAGTTCCTATGTTTGACAGGGCTCTAAATATCGGTGACATATTGCATTGTGAGAACTTGCGATGAAAGTGTTGAAACCAAACAGAAGTTACTGTAAATGCTCAGCAGGTCTGGCAGCGTCTGTGCCGAAAAATCAGAGTTAACGTTTCAGGTCCAGTGCCCCTTCCTCATAACTGATTTTAACACGGAAAATGTTGATTTATATTCAGAAGAGAATGGATAGCTCTTAATGGAGACTGTTAGTAGGTAACAATAGGGTCTGAGTAATAGAAGGCTATGTGAGAACTCGGCCTGGTGTATGGATAGGGGGCTAGGACACTGGGGAGTTCAAGCCCGAAAATTATTGAACTTGATTTTGAGTCTAAAGGGCTGCAGGGTCCGCACATGGAAAATGAGGTGTTCTTCCAGTTTGCGCTGAACTTTCCTGGAACACTGCAGCAAGCCTGACACAGAAATATTGGTTAGCGAACAGGACGGGCAGTTAAACTGGCAGGCAAATTAAAGCTCAGGGTCTTTTGCAAGCTGTACAAAACGGATGTCCTGTGAAGCTGTCATCCAGTCTACACTTCATTTCCCCAATGTAGAGGAGGCCACATTGTGAGCAGCGCATGTAGTTGACTGGATTGTGGGAAATGTTGGTCAGGGGCTGCTTCACATGGAATGTATGGCTGGGCCCTTGGATACTGATGAGGATGGAGGTAAATGGGAAAGTGTTACACCTCCGGCAGGGGAAAGTGAAGTGAACCTGTGTTGGAGTGAATAAAGAGTGAACCAGTGTGTCCTGGAGGGAATGATCCCTCTAGAAGGTGGACAGGGGAGGAGAGGTGAATATGTGCAGGTGGGGGCATCTCGCTGGAGGTGAGGAAATGTGGGCTGATGATCCTCTGCACGTGAATGCGGCTAGGATAGTAAGTTATGACAAGGGAAACTCTGTTGCGAGAGGGAAGGGGAGGGGGAGGCTAGAAGCGCAGGAGATGGGTCAGACTCGATTGAGGACCCTGTTGACAACATTAATGTGGAATCCCTTGATGGAGGAACAAGTTGGACATTTCAAAAGCTTCCTTGTTGAATTTAGTATCATCAGAAGCAATGCGGTGGAGACGGAGGAATTGGGGGAATGGATTTGAGTCTATGCAGGAAACCTGGTGTGAGGACATATTCTCCAGGAAGCTGTGGGAGTCGGTGGGTTAATACCGGATATCAGTGGCCTGGCTATCCCCAGGAATGGAAGCAGAGATGTTGAGAAAAGGAAGGGAGTAGTCAGAGAGAGACCAGGTGAAAGTGATGAAGGGCTTCAAATTCCAATTCCGGACAAGAGAGAAAAGCAGCAGCGATGATAACATCTATGTATGGGACAAAGAGTTGTGGGTGGGTGCTGGAATACAACTGGAACAGTGAATAGTCGATGTACCCCAAGAAAAGACTGGGGCCCACGTGTGTGTCCATGCAGTTCCTCTGTGCGTCAGGTGCAGGCTGAAGCAATGGGTATGTCCAGGCAGTTCTCTTTGTGAATTTTTGTAAGGAGATGGAAGCGAGCTCTGCTATCAGAGGACCATCAGCTCGGGGGCAGTTAGAGGGGAGTGGGCATTGGGCAGGAATTTCCAGATGAATGTGGTCAATTATCATAGTTGATACAATGGCCTGATGTGCCATGGTAGGGTCATGGTGCAGGGGGAGAATAGAGGAGGTATCTGAGAGTGGGCGTTCAACCTCTGCAATGTCGAAATCAATTCACCAGACTACAGCAGCATCATTCTTATCGGGACAGGCTGAATAACACAGTCAGGGTTGGCTCTAAACACATGGAGTGGAGGCTGTTCGGACAGCGACAGGTTGGATTTGGTGAAGGGAGTGCAGAGAAATGAAGACAACCAATGTCATGTTGATATTTCGCAATGAACCGATTTAGTTCAGGTAAAGGCAAGAGGGAGGCGTCCAAGTGGAGGGAGAGTGTTGCATCTGGGTAACGAGGTATATGGGGCAGGGAGAGGAATCTTGCCGACAGAAATGGGCACTGAGGCGAAGAGAGTGGAAGATCTCAACTAAAAGTCATGCCTAAAATTCATTAAAGTGGGGGCACAGAGAGGTAAAGTTCAGACATTTGATTAGTACAGAACATTCCGCATCAGAGAGTGAAAGTTCAGCAGGGATGGTGAATAAACGGCAGGAGATGGAATTGGAGGAGGGGATGGAGTCAGAGGCAGGGTATAGGAGGGCAGGAAGGTTCCAGAGGGTCAAGGGCATCTCCACGTTGTTGCAAATTGTGTGCCCAGTCCATCTGGTCAGCACAGCGAATGAGCCAGTGAATAAATTAGAATTATGGAGTGGTGCAGCCTTGAGTTAATGTGATGCGATACTGCTGGACAGAGAAACTGTTGAACTCAGTGGCACTGAAATCACTCGCTCAGTCCTCAGAAAGTAACTGATTGAAAATAATTGGAAAGGTAATCTTATTGTAACGTCCTGATTTCACTGAAGTGACACTCAAGTCGCAAGATCTTACTTTTCGGAGACTTTAGACCAACCTGTGAAAATATCATATGTTTTGATGTTTTTATAAAGACAAATTTATCCATGGTTTTGGAAGGCACTAGCAAGGGCAGAGTTTATTTGTCATTCCCAATAGCTCTGGGGAAAGTGTCATTCTTCAATGAGGAAATTACCAGCGCAGAATTTCCTGCGATTCCCATTTAACACAGTTCTCTCAGGATCCCTGATGTCACATGAGTCAAATACTTCTTTGATGCAACGTAAATTACTCTGACCTCACCTGAATTGACATTGGAAAATCAGTGAAATGAATAAAGAACAAAAGGCCAGTACACAGCTTGTTTGAACAACGTGCTCACTCTACTCACAATGTTAAGGGAAAACTGATGCATGGATTTCTGATTCTGAAGAGAGGTTTGTAAATTTGTGATGGGGCTGTTTGGTTAAGTGCTGTGACAGAGACAGAAAGACACTCCACTCTGTACCATGACGAACAAAACCACCCTGTTCACGGTGCATCAGACAATGACAAAAATGCACGATTGTCTGTTCCTATTGGACATTGATCATCTCAGTCTCATCACTGACTGATGACAAATAGCAGCAGAGAAGCCAGCAGCTCCCATCGTCCCTGTTGGAAAGCAAAAACTGGAAGGGATGGCCAGAGAAAGTGGGAGTAACTGGGGAATTGGTGTAACTTACAGTGGGAGTGGCAGAAGAAGAGTGCGAAGGGAAATCATCAGTGGAAGATTATGTAGCAGCAGAAGGGGCAGTGCAAAGGAAGTGTAAGAAAAGAGTAGGATGGAGGAGGAAGAATGGCAGATGAAGTTTTAGTGACAGTGAAAAGCTTGTTTTTGAGGAATTGAGATTGGATGAGAAAACATCACTGTTCAAGAAAATCGGGATCTGGATTCCATTCAAAATTAAGAAAGGATTTTTTGTACTTTTTCTTCTACCACTTGATTCTTGTTCAGGTTGTACATGTACTGTATATTTCTATATCTTAATCAAGAGCAGACGACATGTCTTTTTCTCTCCTACTGTGGTGTTTCAACATTTTTGATTTTTTTACAGTATGTATTTGCTTCAAATTCAAGGTGGATATGAGAATATGATTTGATCCTCTCCAGTTTGCCCCTAACATAGAACTTAATTGAACATTTATCCTCATCACACTCGCTGATTTAAACAAACAATGAATGAGTCCATGTCCATCCTGCAGATGAAAAATTTCTTCAGCTTTGGCTATTGCAGGGAATGTTACAAAGAACAGTGCCACGCAAAATGCTAATGTTCCAGCGCAAGGTGCCAAACCGTAGCTTATCCAGAATTATCCGAAATCCGGTTTAGAAATAAAACATGCAAAGAGACAGAGTGTAAAAGGTGGATTCATCTCTGTGTCGAAAATACGATTTCTGGCTCCCTCATAAAATATATTAACTACATCACTCATAAATTCACTAAAATAGGTAAAGCAAGAGACTGGAATTGTCAAAACATACTCTCAATAACATCTGGAGAACAGGAAGGAAATCACAGTTTGTTTGTGATATTCAGGAATGACAAATGTGAGAATGTGGAAGGTGGGGAGCAGTGGAATGATGACCAATGTTATGGATGACATAAAAATGAGCTGGGTGGATCACAGTCAGGAGGAAAATGTTAGGCTACAGAAGGATAGAAACAGATTATTCAGATAGCCAGATCAACGGCCAATGAAATTTAGCTCCGATAAATTGGGAAGATGCAAGTCAGAAGTAACAAGACAGGTGAGTACTCAAAAGTGAGTATGAAAGAGAGGGGGTAAATTTGTTCGTTATTTCTTTGCAGCAGGGAAGGTTGATGAGGGAACCTGGTACAGATGTACAAGAGCATAAGGGGTATGGAGAGGTTGAACTGACAGCAGCTGTGTTCCTTAGTCAAATGATCAAAAACAAAGGGACACACTTTTAAAGTGAAAGGCAGGGGATTTAGAGAGGATTTGTGGAATGTGTTTCCAACTGAGAGGGTAGTATGAATCTGGAATACGGTGTCTAGAAGGGTGGTTGAGTCAGTTAACCTCACAAACGTTTAAAAATCCTTTGGATATGCACTTGATGGCACAGACGTGATAGGCCTGTTTTTCATTGCATTATTGTGTGCAGTGGCAGCCATGGACACTCTGATATATTCTGAAACAATAAACAATGGCAGTTGCTGCTTTGTTCCTTTGACTGTACTCAGTCAGTGGCTACATCACAAAACAGCATCATCTCATGGAGCTTCAGCACTTACTCAACCAAAGGCAACCCAGCCATCTCTGGGAATATCCAGGGTAATTCACAGTGTAAGCATTGTCCCCCTATAACACTGATATTATTCTAGCTGTTTGCCACCATTATTATAGCTACAGCCATAACATGAACACAGCTTTCCCTCCATTATAATACAGACCTCTAGCAGTAAGGATGTTATTTCTCTGAAGCATAATAAATTATTTCCCAGGTATTCACTTTGACAAACACTAAGTTTTCCTGAGTTTTGCTGCCAGTTGTTTATCACAGAATTCCCCAACTCACTCCACCTCAACCTCTTTCCCCTTTAATATTTTCTTGTTCACTGTCTTCCTGATCTCACACACCTCAATCCCTCACATCCCCCACCCTCTCTATCCTTATTTGTTAATCCCTGAAGAACCTGCGCCTCATCGCAATCATTTATTCCAACTCCCAACTCACATTTTGGACTAATTTGATTCCTTCTCTCGGCATGGTCATTAGACTGGCCGTGCCTGATGTCCTGTTCATCTCTACCTTCTGCTCAGTTCCTGATCCGTTGCTTTGGTTCTCACTCTCCTGTAGATTCCAATCCATTTAACTTACACTCGTAAACTTCCCCACAACGATGTTGGTGCTCGTCCAGTTAAGATGCAACCTGTCTTTTTTATACAGGTCCCACCTGTCCTGGAAGAGATCTACATGATCCAAAAATCTGAAACCATCAACCCTGAACTAGCTTTTTAACAACATGTTAAGCTATACTGTGTTCCTCATCCTTCCCTCTCTTCCACATGGCGCAGGAAGTAATCCAGAGATTACAGAGGATTGTTTTCTCTCTCTCTCTTTCTCTGTCTCTCGCTATCTCTCTCACACACACATTCTCAGACACACAGACAGACAGATACCACATTACTTTGTAGAAGAATACAAATAACCTTAAACTAATGTGAATGATAATGGGAAAGAAGGATTTAGTTAAAGGGAAGATGACAGAAATTGCGCTTCTTCTGGATGTCAGTTTGCTCGCTGAGCTGGAGAGTTCATTTTCAGATGGATCATCACTATACTAGGGAACATTATCAGTGAGCCTCTGGTGAAGTGCTGTGTTATGGCCCACTTGCTATTTATGTGTTTAGGTCTGCTTGAGTCAGTGATGTAATTTCCAGTATTGGTGATTTTATGTCTGGTTCTTTTTCTCAGAGAGTGTTAGATGGAATCAAAATCAATGTGCTTGTTGATCGATTTCTTTTGGCATACTATGTTTCTAGAAATTCTGGATTAATGGCGCTGGAAGAGCACAGCAGTTCAGGCAGCATCCGAGGAGCAGTAAAATAGACGTTTCGGGCAAAAGCCCTTCACCAGGATTTTTTTTTCTAGGAATTCTGGTGCGTGTCTATGTTTGGCTTGTCCTAGATTGAGGTGCAGACCCAGTCAAAATGGTGTACTTGCTCATCTGTATGCAACGATGCTCGTAATAGTAGGTCATGTCATTTTTCTGGCTAGTTGTTGTTCATGTATCCAGGTGGCTGGTTTTCTGCCTGTTTTTCTGATGTAGTTCTTGCAAGGCTTATTCTTCCTGGGGGAAAACAGACAAATATGTGAACTTATTGCAGTGTTCAAAAGATTGAAAAAAAGTTATAGAGTAAAACAGGAATACTCTGTTTCCGTTAGTTGGCATTACAGCACCAAGGAGTTCTAATTTCAAGATTGTCAGCAAAAGAGCCAGGAGTGAGATAAGGAAAAACTTCTTTATTGAGAGGGTTGTCAGGATTTGGAATGGAATGCCTGGGAGAGTCGTGGATGAAGATTAAAAAGAGAACTGGTAATGCATTTGAAAATATCAATTCAACAGGCTGCTGAGATAGGGATGGCAAATGTGAGGGGCTTGGGAGACATTCCTGGCGCTGATGCACACACAGTGGCCAATGGCCTCCTCCTGTACTTGAAAGTTTTGCACTCTATTAAGTGTCTGATGCGAATATAAGTCAGTATCAGATTATTTCCCATTGAAAATGCTCGCAAATATCTGATTATTTAGTGCAGCATAAGCATTTAAAATACACGTATTACAAGACCAGCTTCATTTTGTAGTCTAATTATTGCTTAGAACAGGAATATTTTATTTGCTGTATTCCAATTACTAAAACAAATCTGTCATTGCTTTGGCGCAAATCTCTTTGAAAAGGTTTGTCTTTTCTCTCACACGATAATATGTTCATTTTTTTTGTTTACTGTCTACATTTCATATTAAATAACATTCTTTCAAAAAATTAAAAGTTTTCAAACTATTATTCACTAAAATTTGATAGCACAAATCATTTATTTAGGTTAATATTCACACTCCGTGTTGAATTATAGCCATTTCTAATTCGCTGGCAAATGGTTGCAGCTTGTACATTTCAGTGAGAAATTAAACTGATTGATTATGTATAAATGTATAAGAACGCTAATTCTATTTCATTGTTCAATCGCTTGCTCACCCTGAACATGTAATCATTCAGAATCCAACCACTTTCAAAATGTTGGAGTGACAATGCATTGTTTTGAATCCTGACATTGTGTATGTAATTCTGATCGCCAAAACAGTTACATCCATGTTGTTTGTTCGATACAAAATAAAATGTACATTCTTTAGTTCTTTGCTAGAAAATCTTGACAGGAGGTTATATTTTTGTTCCATAAAGATAGAATCAACCTAATGCTTTTCAGAGGTAATAGTACAGTCGAATAATCATAGTTGGCATCTTACTTTTGCCCAATTCACGAAACATAGCAAACATCTGATTAATATATGGGTCACCTAACAGATTGTATCTAAAGAAAACAGCAACAAATGACAAGTCAAGAATCACGGTAATAACTGAAATTGGCGGAGTCTGCCTGGTGTAGGACACCGCACACACTATGGTGGCATTCAGGTGAATGTAACAATGAACAATATAACTGAAATTTTGGGCTAACGCCCCTCCCCAGCTTCCTGATCTTACACACATCACTCCCTCACACATTCAACCATTGATAAGAATCCACAGGCTGGGTGAAACATAAAACACAGAACAGTACAGCACAGTACAGACCCTTCGACACTTGACTTCCTGCCAAACTTTTATCCTACTTGAAGATCAGACTAACTGACATACCCTTCATGTGCCTATTCAATAGTCACTGAAATATCGCCTAATGCAGCTGACTCTACTAACGCTGCTGGCAGTGCATTCCAAGCACACACCATTCCCTGTGTGAAGAACCTACCTCTGACATCTCCTCAAACCTTCTTTCAATCACCTTAAAATTATGCTCGCTCGAGATAGCCATTTCCACTCTGCGAGAAAGTATCTGGCTACCCATTCTACCTATGTCTCTCATCATCTTATACACCTCAATCATGTCACCTCCCATTCTTCATTGCCCCCAGGAGAAAGCCCTCGCTCCCTCACCTTTTCTTTGTAAGACATGCCCTCCAGTCCAGGCAGCATCCTGGTAAATCTCCCCAGTACCCCCTCTGAAGCCTCAATGTCTTTACAGTAATGAGGCAACTAGAACTGAACACAATATTCTAAGTGTAGTCTCACCAGAGCATTTTGGCGTTGCAACATAAACTTGCGGCTCTTAAACTCAATCCCTGGCTCATGAAAACGCCATTCATCTTAATAACCTTATCAGCTTGGGTGACAACTTTGAGCATCCTATGATATGGAACACACCATCCCTATGGTCCTCCACACTGCCAATAATCCTGCCTTTAACCCTGTATTCTTCATTCAAATTCGCCCTTCCAAAATGAATCACTTCACCCTTATCCAGGTTGAACTCCACCTGTCATTTACCAGCCCAGTTCTGCATCCTGTCAATGTCCAATTACAACCTACAACAGCCCTCCACACTATCCATAACTCCAACATCTTTGTTACATCATAAAACTTACTAAAACACCCTTTCACTTTATCATCCAAGTCATTTGTAAAAATCACAAAGAACAGCAGTCCCAGAACCGATTGCTGAAGAACGGCACTGCTCACCAAGCTCCAAGTTGAATACTTTCCATGTTCTACCACCAGCAGTCTTCTACAGGCCAGACAATTTTGTTACCACACAGACAGATTTCCCTATTTACTGGTATCCCACGCCTCCTTACTTCCTGAATGAGCCGATTTTATGGTAACCTTGCTAAAATCCATGTACATCACATCCACTGCTCTCCCTTCATCAATGTGTTTGATCCCATCCTGAAAGAATTCACTAAGTTGTTGTGTGAGGCATGACTTGCCCCTCAAAAAGCCATGCTGACTATCTCTAATCAAACTATGCTTTTCCAAGTAGTCATAAATTCTGTTTCTCAGAATCCTTTCCAATACTTTGCCCAATACAGAAGTAAGACTGACTGGCCTGTATTTCGCAGGATTATCCCTATTGAATTTCCTGAACAAGGGAATAACTTTTGCCACCATCCGATCATCATGCAGCACTTCAGTGGAGAGTGGGGACACAAAGGCGCAGCAATCTCTTCCCTCAATTCCTCTGCTAACCTCGGGTGCTTCCTGTGTGGTCCAGGGGACTTATCTATCCTTATGTTTGTACTTCAATCAGTCTGTACGTCACCTCACTTTATCTACTCCCAGTTCAACCAACTGATTGACTGCTTTCCATTTCAGGGCTATATACAGTGCTGCCCTCCTGAGCAAATACAATTCCAAATATTCCATGAATCATGGAATGGAAAAAAATGTGAACACACCAATGCCGTCCTGATGAAAGGCTTATGCCCAAAGCTTTCATTCCCCTGCTCCTCGGATGCTGCTTGACTCGCTGTGCTTTACCAGAACCACACTTTTGGTCTCTGATCTGCAGCATCTGCAGTCCTCACTTTCTCCATTACTGAGGGCTAATCCTGCTGCACACTGAGCAGGGAATTAATCAGCAGGAATTCATTGTATTTGAAGCTGACTGTTCAGTTCTGGACGTGGCATTTGATTAACATATCAATTAAATAAGAAATTACAACTCAACAATTATTGATTCAGTGCCAGAGTTACATTTTTAGTTCATTGAAAGGCAGCGTGATAACAAACAGTAAATGACTGAACAACTCCGAGGGACAGAGTATTCCAGATGCTATATTCCAGGCTGGATCTCCTTTACTATAATACTGGGAATATTATCGGACCGACAGATGTGATAAGGGAACGAGGTGACATGGGGGAGTGGACATTTTTGCCATCACGTAGGTGTGTTTGAGGGAGGTCAGGGCTGACAATTCAATATTCTGTAATACAAGAACTATAGGCAGCAGAGGAGAGGATAAAAGAGAAGGTGGTGTTGCCTTATTAATTATGGAGTCAACGATTGCAGTAAGGAAGGATGATATCTTGGAAGGATATTCAAATGACGGTTTGTGGGTTGAGGTTAGGATCAAAACGATGACTACTGGGGGTATATTATAGACCTCCAGATAAAAGAAAATACAGGAGCAGGTATATAACCAATTCACTGAGTTGTGCAAATACAATAATAGGATCATTACATTCAGGTATTTCAATTATAGACATTGATTAGGGCAGTGCTAATTATTTTTAAGAGGACAAAGATGCCTTGACATTTATTCCAGAGAGCTCCTTATATCAACATGGAGCAGATACAACAATGAGTAGGGCTGTGCCGAGCCTCACTGTGGGGAATTAAGCCAGTCAGGTGTTTCAGGCAGGATTGGGAGAACATTGCAGGACCAGTGACCGTGACTCAAGCATTTTTAGCTTATTAAGGAAAAGACCAAAAGAGAAAAAGGTTTGAAAAATAAAAATAATTTGGATGATGGAGGCAGATCTTACCAAGAGAAAGACAGGATCTGGCCACGGTACAGTTACTTCTGGGTGAAATTGTAGCAGAACTGCGCGGGGGTGGTGGGGATCACATGCTGAAAATGGAATTGATGAGAGTGTCACCGCAACATGTTACAACAAAGATGAAACTGAGGAAAACAAGCCCAGAGAGCCTGGAATATCTACAAATGTTCAGAACAGAATTAAAAATGAAAGAGAAGCTTAAAGCAGGCATAAAGTGAGGAGGTCAATGGAGGTCCCATAAGAGTAGAGAACGTGAAGTTCTAAACTCAAGAAAGTAAGTTCTAGAGCAAAACGCGGCGTGATAAAAATATTAGTGGTCAATATTTTGAAGAATTCAAAGACATTTTATCAGTTTATTAAGGGTAAGAGGGTAACAAGAGAAAGAATAGGGAGTATTAGGGACCGAGGAGGCAAACTGTGCATCGAGCCTGAGAATATGTCAAACACGTACTAAATATTGGTCTTCACTTTGGAGAAGCAGTTCCTGGACAGAAGCTGAGGAAGAATTGGAAGTTGATGCAGGATAAAAAGTGGGCAAATCTCTAGATCTGGATGAACTGTATCTTAGACATTTGTGGAAGATGAGAGAGTAGGTTCCAGGCTCTTAAATTTTGTGTTGTATTTTGTTTTGCCTCTGGCCACAAAGGTGGTGTGATCGAACAAGACAACATCTAATGTAGGTTCAACTTCTACACAGAGTGCTAGAAAAAAAGCCATGGGATTAAAGACCACCAAGTTTCACATCAGGGAAAGGGAAACAATTGTAGAAAATTGTGAAGGCTGTTGAGGAATGATCACCAAATATCTTCAAGGCTGAGATGGACAGATTTTTAAACAAGGGTTACAGGGAAAACGCAGAAAAATGGAATGGAATGTTATCAGAATAATTGAAAGTAAAAGCAGAGTCAGCGAGTGGATGGGTATACTGTCACTCGTATGTCTAATGGTAAACCTTTTCTAATACCCTGTATTCACTGGAACATCCGGAGTGATACACAGTTTCGAATACAATCAACAATAAGGAATACAATACAATAAGGAATTCATAAGGGCAGTGCTAGTAGACAGAAAAGACCAGAGGACTGCGACAACGCGGATGAGCTGTCAGGGTGAAGGTTTGCATCAGCGCAGTCACCACTACAAGGAGGAAGACCTCAGCAAGACACCACCCAGGTCCAAGCATGGGCCTGGTGCTTAGGAGTGCTTAAGGCCCAAACAACACATCACTGTCGTATCTCCCTCCTGATCTAACCAAAACTAAATGTGGAGTGTTCTATTGACGTACTGTTAGTGGCAGATTAGGCAGTAATGCTTTGGTTCCAGAGACATCGGTGAGCAGCAGTTCAGCAAAAGTTAAAGTTAAGCTCAGGTAAACTCTTTTTAACACTAGTCTGACAGCAGTAGAGATGGCAGTTAGGGAAGTTGCATGTTCTTCCTGCGGTTTGTGGGAGCTCAGGGAGATTTCCACTGTCCCTGATGACTACATGTGTGGGCAGTGCACCCTGCTGCAGCTTCTGGGAGACCATGTTCAGGAGTTGGATCTGGCTGCACTCCGGATCATCCGAGATACTGAGCACATCATAGATAAAAGCTTTAGTGAGGTGATCACACTCAAGTCCCTCCCTTAGCCATGTTTCGGTAAGGACTATAATATCCCAGTCTCATGTAAAGATCCACGCCCTGAGTTCATCTGCCTTACCTGTCAGCCCTGTTGCATTTAATTAAAAGCAAGTTAATCCAACAGGCATTCCTTGCTTCCTGTCATGTTCCAGGCAGAGAGTAGTTGGGCGACCACCAGGAATGGCAAAGGGAGTAGGCAGGAAGTGCAGGAATCCCCTGTGGCCATTCCTCTCGAAACCAAGTATCCCATTCTGCATACTGGTTTTTTGTATGTTGGGAGATGGGCGATAGGTGTCAGGGAATGACTGTTCAGGGGAAAGCAGCAGTAGCCAAGATGGTTGCACCTGATCTGGGGAGCAGCAGGAAAGAATAAAGGTAAACAGGGTCTTAGAGAGAGGAGATTTGATTGTTAGGGGGATAGATTGGAGATTCTGTGACCTCAAACGGGAAACTAGGATGGTGTGTTGCCTCTCAGGTTTCAGGGTCCAGGATGCTTCTGAGTGGCTGCTGAAAGTTCTCAAGGGGGAGGGTGAGCAGCCAGAAGTCATTGTGCACAATGGTACAAATGACACGGTTGGATATTGGAATGTGTTTGTGTAGAATGATTAACTGAGAACTCGGAGAAAAGTTAAAACCAGGACCTCGATGGTGATAATCTCCAGATTACTTCCAGTGTCATGAGCTAGTGAAGCTAAGAATAGGAGGATATCAAGATAAATATATGACTAAAGAATTGGTGCACTGAGCGGGATTCATATTTTTAGACCATTGGGAGCTTTTGTGTGACAAAGTTGACCTGTTCAGGAGGGACTGGTGGCACATGCACTCGAGGGGGGATCAATACCTTCGCAGCCAGTTTTGCTAGTGCAAAAGAGGAGTATTTAAACTAGATTGGCAGGAGGTGATATCCTCAAGAGCAAGGATGCAAGTGAGAGGCAGGAAGGAGATACGTTGAGAAGACATATCAGGCTGGAACACGATAGAGAACAAGAAATGCCCATGGATTAAATTGTGTTTATTTCAGTGCAAAAGGGCTGACAGTTAAGGCTGATGAATTCAGGGTGTGGATAGGCTATCGGCGCTCGATAGTCCAGCTATTACAGAAACATGGCTGAGGGATGGATAGGACTGACAGCTTAATGTACCAGAGTTAAATGCATTAGGAGGGACAGAGATCGTGGAACGAGAGGAGGAGAGTTGCATTTCTGAATAAAAGATGTATTGCAGCAGTGATCAGAGATAAAATAACTGATGGATCATCCAATGAGGCTTTGTGGGTGAAACTAAGAAATAGGAAGTGGATGGTAACATTTTTGGGGTTGTACTACAGGCCCACAAATTGTAAACAGAAATTGCAGGAACAAAAATATGAAGAGAGATTGCGGAGACTTTCAGGAACATTTGGGTTGTCATAATAGAGGCTTTAATTTTTTTTATAACACAGAATTGCAGTGCCAGAGCATTAAGGGATTTGATGGGCTGGAATCAATTAAGTGCGTCAGGCAAGTTTCCTCAAACAGAATGTAGAGGGTCCTAATCGGAAAAGGAGTAAAATTTGTCCTACTCTTAAGAAATAGGTCAGGACAGTTGAGTGGGGTGACAGTAGATGTCCACTTTGGGACCAGTGACCATAGATCTATTAATTTTAAAATAGTTATGAAGAGGGAAAAAATGGTATACAGATTCAAGTTATAAATTGGGGCAAGGTTAATTTTGATGGACTTAGACGGGAGTTTTCAGTGGTTGATTGGAGTAGTCTGTTTGCAAGCAAAGGGACCTCAAACAAGTGGGAGTTTAAGATCTATATGTTCCTGTGAGGGTGAATGGAAAGTTGACAGGAATGAGGTACACTGGATGACAAGAGATGTTTAGGCTTTTACCAAAAGAAATGAGGGGGCGTGGGTCAGGTAGAGACAGCTGGGATCAAGAGAATCCCTGGAGGTGTACAGGGGATACAGGAGTTTACTGAAGAAGGAAATCAGGAGGGAGAAAAGGCGATATGAGATAACCTTGCCTGAGAAGATCAGGGTGAATACAAAGAGGTGCTTTAAGTATATTAAAGGAAAAGTAGTAACTAGAGAGAGAATGGGACCCCTCAAAGACCAAAATGGATATGTTTGTGTGAAACCATAAGAGATGAGGAATGTCCTCAAGAAATATTTCTCCTCTATGTTTACCGTGGAGAAAGACATGAGTACTCGGGAAATTGGGGAAATTATTGGTGATAACTTAGGGACAGTCCATATCACAGTAGAAGAGTATTGGATCTACTAGAATGTTTGAAGTTGGATAAATCTCACGGTCCTTTCAGATATATGCAAAAACAATGCAGGGGCTAGAGAAGAACTTCCGAGGGCCCTGGCTGATAATTTTGATCATCAGTTACCACAGGTGAGATCCCATAAGACCGGAGGAAAGCAGATGTCGTACCCTTATTCAAGAAGGACTGAAAAATAAAGCTTGGGAAATACAGACCGGTAAGCTTAATATCTGTGGTAGGTAAATTACTTGAGAAGATTCTGAGGAATAAGATGTACATGCATTGGGAAAACAGGGTTTCATTAGTAATAGTATAATGGCTTTGTGAGTGGATGTTCACGCCTGATGAATTTGTTAAAGTTCTCTGATGACGTGACCAGGAAGATTGAGTAGGGCGGGCAGGTAGACATCCAAACGTGTGGTGCTGGAAAAGCACATCAGGTCAGGTAGCATGCGAGGGACAGGAGAATCGACGTTTTGGGCACAAGTCTATCATCAGGAATGTCCATGACATCGATATTCCTGCTTCTCGGATGCTGACTGACCAGCTGGGCTTTTTCAGTGCCAAACGTTTCAAATCTGATCACCAGCATCTGCAGTGATTACATTGACCAAGGGTGGCCGATCTGGTCTATATGGATTTCAGTTACACGAGAACAGGATGAGGCTTCTCAGCCCCTGGACCATGATATACATTTACAGGAGGAGACCAATCAGCCCCTCCAGTCGATAGAACTAGACCCAGTTTAGATAATGCAGCAACAGTATCAGCCTATTCAGCTACTTGAAGTACTACAGTAAATGGAAGAGGCAATAAATTGACTGGACGATAGGGTTTGTAGTAATAATACCAGGCTATATAGCCCGTCAAGACTGTCCTTCCCTTCAGTAAGGTCAGGGCTGATCTATCTTGGCCGCAATTTCTCTTTCATGCCCAATTTTTTGTAGCCCTTAACTCTCTGATGTGTCAAAATTCATTTACACCACACTGCTCCCTCAAACATTCAGAGATGTAGCTGTCTGGGATAGAGAGGCCCCAACAGTCACTACCCTCTGAGAGAAGGAAACAGTCCGCACACATTTAACTTGGCCTTTGACATGAACAATAGCTATGAAGTTAAAAATCACACAATACCAGCTTATAGTCCAACAGGTTTAATTGGAAGCACACGAGCTTTCAGAGCATCGCTCCTTCATCAGGTGATGGTGGAGGGCTCAATCGAATTTATAGCAAAACTTTAGTGTGATGTAAATGAAATTATGCATTGCAAAATTGATAGTCTGCTGAGTCTTTCATCTGTTTGAATACCATGATATTCAAACAGATGAAAGACTCAACAATCAATTTTTCAATGTATAACTTCAGTTACATCACACTGTAAATTTTTGCTATAAATCCTGTGTGTTAGGATTGAGCCCTCCATAATCACCTGATGAAGGAGCGACGCTCCGAAAGCTAGTGTGCTTCCAATTAAACCTGTTGGACTATAACCTGGTGGCGTGTGATTTTTAATTTTGTACACACCAGTCCAACACAGGCATCTCCAAATCAAAAGATATGAACATAGCGTCAGAATGACTGGCCCTGACAGGACATGACTGAACAAGATGCCAAGGAGACCGAATAAAATTGCACCTAATTGGAATCAGTTGTAAACTCCCAAGTGGTTGGGCCAATCGGAGCACCATGTGGCTGGTGGAGATCAATCCACTCAGTCTCTGGATATCTCTGTGGGTGATCCTCAGGGTAGCTTCCTCGGCACGAACATCTCCAACTGCTTCAGCAACGTCTTACCCTCCGTCATTCGATCAGAAGTGAGGATGCTTAGAAAACATCAAAACCTGGACAACATTCAAGTTCATGCTGTTAATGAGTAGGTAACATTCATGTAACAGCACTGCTGGACCCTGAACATTTGCACAGGACTAAAAATGAGGAGCTCATTCAGCATCTCAAGCTGGTTTCATAGAAATATGAGAATGCCATTCAGCCCATAGAAGCTATTGTATAAGTAGAGGCACAGCGCATTCACTTGAACACAACAAGCCTGGCAACATCAGGAGAAAAAGTCCACATCTTGGGTATCAATTTTCTTCATGTCTGGGGTGGGGGCAAAGGTGTGTACAGATAAAGAGGCGAACGTGGGGAAGTAGGAGGAGGCGGCGTGTTGTGGTGGGGATCACAGATAGAGGGTATCACTGGGTTGGCCAATGGGAAGAATGAATCCAGTTGACAGCTGGAAGATGTGTTGATCAGAGGAATGGAAGGAGATGGGCTAAGCAGGAAGTTGGAAGATTGGAAGTGAGGCTACTAAAAATTGGAGAACTCAGTGTTGAGACCCTTGGCTGTAGGATACACAGGTGGAAAATGAAGCGTCATTCCTCCAATTTGTGCTTTGGTTCTTTGTGGCAATGGAGGTGGTCAAGGATGGCCATGTCGGAATGGGACTGGGAGGTGGAATTGAAATAGGCAGTGACTGGGAGGTCAGGTCAGCTCTTATAGGCCCAGCTGAGATGCTCAGCAACATTCCCCTTAGTTTACATTTGGTCTCCCTGATGTAGAGAAGACCACCTCAGGAATGGCAGATACAGTAAACTAGGTTGGATCCCATCACCTGGCACATCTTCCACAAGGACTGATCCCTTCACTAATTTTGGCTCGTGCCACACTCCCCACCAAACCTGTCAATCCCCATGGACAACTGACACTTGCAGATGAAACATAAAATACATCAACTGCTGGCACAAACCTCCCTCACCCCATCCAAGGCCCAAGACAGTCCTTCCAGGTGTAACAGATGTCCACCTGCCTCTCCTTCAACCTAGTTACTGCATTAGGTTCTCCTGATGTGGTCTTGTCAACATCGGGGAGAGCAACTTAAACTAAGGGCACATTTCACCGAGCATCACAGCCCGCTTCAAAGGGGCTGACCTGGGTTCCCAGTCACCACCCATTTCAATTCCCCTTCCCAATTCCTTTCCAACATGACCTCCTTGGCTTCCTATGTTGCCACAGTGAGTCAGACCGCAAATTGGACGAACAACATCTTACCTTCGGCCTGGTTAGCCTACAGCCTGGAGGACTCAACATTGAGTTCTCCAAATGAAACAATGAAACCATTGTGTTTGTCCTACCTGGCACACTAGTGCACTTCAGGGAAGGAAATCCGCCATCTTCACCCGGTCGGACGTACATGTGACTCCAGACGCAGAGCACTGTGGTTAACATACAGTTGTGGTTTGAAATATCCAAGCCAGTCGTTCAGTTATGTCACTCACTACAAATTCTCAAAGAAATGAAACCGCATGGACCTCAGCACTGACTACTTACAGCCCACAGACAGTAGTGGGTCAGGAAGGCAGCTCACCAACACCTTCTCAAGGACAATGAGGTAAGGGAATTATATACAGGCCCAGCACCCCATTATTGAATAAAATAAAATGATCACACTCAAGGAAGAGAGACAACGTGAAATAACTCACTTCAAACCGAGACTTTTATATATACCTTACATGGGCATGAATTTCAGTAATATGAGAACAGGAGAAAAATAAATAAGGTAAGTCTAGATTTTTATTTCCATTCCAGCTGATCATCAGCAATCTCTCTGTTTGTTTCTTTCTCTCTACCTCTCTCTTTCTCGATCTATTAAACTCACCCCTTCTCCCTTTCACAGCAGTCATCCATGTCATCAACATCAAGCACACTATTTCCCAGCTGCATTCAGTTCTGATGTATGGTGATTGGACGCAAAATTTCACTTATATTTTTCTCTCAACCTGAGGCTGCCAAATCTGTTCAGTTTCTCTGGCACTTATTCGTTCCTTTTCCTCTACCTTACGTGTTGTTATTGCATGGGATGTCTGCATCACTAGCAGAGCAGCATTTGTGGACCTCACTAAATGCCTTTTATTGTGAGGCCATTCCTTAAGGTATTTTGTCTGATGTCAGTCTTTATTCAGATCAGGCAATAATGTGAGATTTCTTAACCAAAGGATAACAGTGAAATAGATAAACTTCTTGACAAAGTGCTGGTGGGATTATATTAGTAAAGTTCACTTTTATTTCCAGTTCCTCTCATTTGAATTTAAGTTCTGTCATCATTTGAGATAGGACTTGAAACAGCATTCATAGTGCAGTTACCTGGGCCACTGAATTACGTGGTTAGCGACATTACTACTCTGACACAATGTCCTCGTCATGAATTTACATTACAGACACGAACAAGATTTTGATGGAAACATTTGTAACGGGAAGAGCGATTAGAAGAGAACAGGAACCACAAAGTCTGACTTTTACCAAGGTATAGATAATGGCTTATTTAACACCCGCACTGACGTCAAGATGGGGTCTTGGGATATCATGCAGTTGGTAGTGGGTAGCTTTAGTGATGAAGAGAATACCAAGAGATAAATCAATTTGGGCAAAATGGGTACTCCTGGATTGTGAACAGTCTTGTTCTCAGATGTTTGTGAGGTCGGGGGTGTGGGTGGTTCTGAAATTTGTGGAGAATGAATAGATTTGCATTTGAAACTGAAGACAATATTTTCAGTCTTTACTAAACATAGCTAACAGAAATATCACTGAAGTTCACCATGGTTTATGGGATTAATAAATCGATAGAGATAGGGAGACTTACCAGGAACACCAACAATAGCGAGCATGGGATAGTAACCAGCCTGAATAATCAGCAGAACACCTAATATCCGATCTGGTAATATGTGCCAAAACCAGGAAAGATACAAAAGACCCAAAGATAAACTCCTGCCCATTGTTGCAGCATTCCAGTCTACTTTTCTGAGATTCTGAGCCATTGGGGAGACATTGCAGTCAATTGTGCTCAGATTCTGATCCGTTGTTGGCATACTCCAATCTAATGCTATCAGATTCTGATCCATTGTTGAAACATTCCAGACTACTGTTCTCAGATTCTGGTCCATTGTTTGAACTTTCCAGTCTATGGTTCTCAGATTCTGATCTCTGCTCTCCCTGTTTTTGCAACTGCTGATCCTTGTCAGTGTTGCAGGTGATGCATCTGCAGCAATAATGGGATAAAGCATTGGAAGAAGCCCCGTACAAATAGAAGAGGAAAACAATCCAGTGACATAATTAGGATCCATGGAGACTGACATCAATCACAGTCACTGAACAAACAGATCCAGATAATTTATTTCAGAATTCGACCTTCAGTTCAAAATAACAACTGGATTGAATTGAATGTTGACATTGCTGGCTAATGGTCACATCTCCCATCACGAATTGCTCTCGTCAAGTTAGTTGTGAGGGAGAATTATGGACGTTTTCTTATCGCAGGCTAGCTGATTCTGCTGTGTTGTTCATTTGCAATACTGTAACCACCTGAACGCTCCATCGTGACCATCCACAAAAAGAAAATCACAATCTATATTTGGTTTCCATGCTGGTCTCTCCTCGACTAGAACAGGCGCCAAGCAACAGATTCTCAGTGGATATATTTGCCCTGACCATACAGAGGAAGTGTGGATCTGTCTGGACAATCCACTCGTGACAATGCTGCATCTTCAACACACAGTATGATTGAGCACTGTTTTATGTAAACTAACACACAACTTCATACATTATATTGGCTTCAAAGCAGTAAGACTTACACTTTTGGAATTCATTCCAAAGCCAAATGTGACATGTTCTCACAAAGCCAGTCCTTTTACAGGGTAATGTTGTCCTTGATTTCGAGGGGCTAAACGACCCAAGATTCCAATATGTCATAATTTTGAAAGGTTCATTGGGGTCCTTTTGTGTATACCTAACAGATAATGCCTCATACAGAAGCCTTTCAAGTCTTGAAAAGTAGCCTGTATAATCAAGAGGACTTGTCCAGCTCCCTAGCTAGACAGGTTGGATCAGTTCGGGGGTTTGTCGAGTCAGGGTCACTGGACGCTCTCAGCCTCCTTCTGCCCTTCTGACCTTATAACCTGTAAGTAGTTGTGTCAGTTTTACCCTTGTTGCGAAGGGGTTTTGTTTATTGGGATTGCTGCAAGTATATTGGAAGTATATCCTTAAATCAGAATAGCGTTTCAGGTTCGGATACGATACGTTAATCAGGTATTCTATTTTTGGTTCCTTATGTTTAATTTGGTAATTTGGCATATAAATATCATTTGTTTAAAACTCGGCAGTGTGACCAGCTAATTCACTCTGGAAATATCAGCTATACACTAACCTTCAAAATATAGCAAATTTAAGGTCTGGGCTTCCTATTAAAATGTTTTGAGTTGTCGGGTCTGGTCCGAAACAAATTAGGGGGCCTTTGCAGAATTTAGTCAGCGAGTGGCAGGTGTTATTGTCTCTTATTTTGTGTGTTGCTTTGGTGAATAACAGAGCTTCAGGTAGCAATGGTTCTTGCAGGAACCTTGCAGGTGGAGAAAATGACCTTGGTGTTTTTACAAAATGCACATAAGTCCAAGCCGTGGAAATTGGTACACAAAGGGAGTTGAAGCTATCGTCTAATGTGAGGAAAGATGAGGTGATTGCAGCAATAGCTCAGCATTCCAATTTGCTGGAAACTCCATCAGGATCTGTGGAGATGACTAAACTTCAATCGCAAAGAAGCAGCTTGAGTTAGAAGCAGAGACGAAGCAGTTTGAGCTGCAACAAAAATCAGAAGACGACGCAAGTTAACGAATAGGTTTCGCAGAGGAAATAGAAAAAATAAATAAATAGCTTCAGCAAGAGAGAAAGAAAAAGACAGATGGACACTTCGAATGGAAAGTCAGCTTAAAACGATGAGGATGAAGGCTGAAGGTAAGCCTAGTGAGGAACAGACTAAAGATGGGTAAACCCATGGTAGTCCAAAGCCTAGTGATAAACATGTGTCAGTATATTTACAGCTTGCCTAAATTTGATGAGTAGGAAAGCGGCTAAAGAATTTCAGTGGCCAGTGGCCATGTAGGTTTTGTTGGCCCAGTCAAAACTTGTAGTAGAGCTAGTGAGGTATGTGCAACTCTATCAGAGGCGGGATCTAGGGATTATTAGTCGAGGAAAATGTACATATGAGCATGTGCCAAAAGCCTACAGACAATGTTCCAAGAATTTAAAGAAGGATCCTGGTCAAACCCATATTGAGTTTGAAAGGATCAAACAAAATAATTTTGATAGATGGATAAGAGCTTTAAAAAGAGAGCAAATCTACGATGCTCTGAGAGAGACAATTACTTTGGAGGAGCTTAAGCATTCACATAGTGCAAACTCATTTGGAAGATCATAGAGTTATAAAGGCAAGACTGGCAGCTGAAGTGGCTGATGATTATGACTAGTGATTATGATTATAAAGCTTGTTTTTTGGCTTCTACGATCAATGTCAGTCCATGATGGATAGAAATTGAGGCAAAGAGAAATCCCCACGTAGAAAGGGAGACGTAGATCTCAGTGAAGATCATGATAACTTACCACAGGGTAAAAAGGCATTACTTGAAGGAGGCAAGGAAGATATAAAGTTCTGGTGTTTTCGTTGCAACAAATCACGACACATGTCATCACTGTTTTTGTGGGTTCAGAAAAGAAAAACACAGACGCAGGAAAAAGGTATAAGTCGGTCACTTTTGTTGGAGCGGTAACAGAGTGTACAAACTGATCGGAGATTTGTTATGGAGGAAGTGCCAGATCTGCTTAGAAAATATACCTGCAAAGGGAAATTTTATTCACATAGGACAGCTAAAGAGGGTACAATATTAAGAGACACAGGATCCTCTGTGAAAAGATAAGGAGATATGTCCTCCTGAAGGACTATTTCCAGAAAAGGTACTGCGAAAGGGAATTCACCATGAGACAAAAGGTGCAAAATCAGGTAAAGTGAGCATAGCGTGTCCAGACAAGTGTGGGTAAATTGTGGTCGGGGTATTGGACAAACTCTTAGCTCCAGGAATACAGTCTGTCCTTGCGGAAAATATAGCTGATTCAGTGGTAGGATTACTACTACTCTGGTCGAAAAGCCAGTGGAGACGCAGGCAACTGAATCAATGTAGGAGTCTTATCATGGAAATGTTCCTGATTATGGGGAACAAAGTCCCAATGTCACCAGTTGAGACAGAAAATACCAAAAATGTAAAGATAAGGATACTTTGTTCCATCAGAAAGTTGATACAAAACAGGAGCAAATAGATGATCAAGCAAATTATTTTTTGCTCAGCTGAACTAATTGAGTCACCGCAGACAAATAAAAGTTTAAAGCAGTTGTATCAAAAAGCATATACGTTAGGAATTTTGAATGTATCCCTGAGTGTTGTTACCTTAAAAATGTTGTCCAAATGAGGAAATAGAGACTAACATATATTCAATGAGATGAGAAATGGGAAGAGATTCATCAAATCATATTGCCAATGGGGTACGGAAAGGAGGTGATGCAAATGGTGCATGAGCTGCGATCTAGAAGTCATTTACGAGTGAGGAAAACACAAACTGAATACAAAGACATTTTACTGGCCTGGACTGCAACAGGATGTAGCTGCGTTTTGCCAGATGTGTCATACATGTCAGGTAATTGGAAAAACACAAGCGGTAATAAAACCTACACCTTCTTAACTAATCCGGCATTTGAGGAACCTTTTACAGTAGTATTAATTGATTGGCTAGTTCTCTGACCACAAACAAAAAAGAGGGCACCAGTATTTGTTACGCATCGACTAGATTTCCAGAGGCCATCCCAAGGTGCAATATCACAGCTAAATGAATTGCAAAGGAATTACTCTTTTCTAAAAGTACATACAGACTACTAATGGAGATACATTGTGATCAAGGTTCAAACTTCACATCCAATTTATTCACTATAATGTCTTAGGAATAAAGCAATTCAAATCGGCTGCATCCTATCCAAAATTGCAGGGAGCGCTAGAAAGGTGACATTAAACATTAAAGACCATGTTGAAGGCTTATGATCAGGACTATCCAGATGATTCGGGTTAGGGATTCCATTTGCGCTTTTTTTGATCAGGGATCCACCAAATTAACAGAGCAAATTCATTCCATTGGAATTATTGTGGGGGCATGAAGTGAGAGTACAATTAATATTGATTAAGGAGAAGATAGTAAATCAATGTTCAAAGGCCACACATTTGGTCTCAAAATTGAAGGAACGATTAATAGCGCTGAGGAGTTGGCAAGAGAGCATTTAAAAGTATTGCAGCGTACAATAAAACAGCAAGCGGACAGGAAATCAAGAAATTGCAATTTTGCGATCGGGGATAAGATATTGCTGTTACTTCCAGTTATAGGTGAACCTTGGAAAGCAAGGTTTAGTAGATCTTATCAAATACAACGGATATTGAGTGAGAGTAACTACTTGATAGGGACTCCAGAAAGAAAGAAATCTCACAGTGTATGCGTGTGAATATGCTCAAAATGTACTTTGACAGGTAAGGACAGCCAAAGGACAAGGTGTTAATGATTATGGCACAGAAAGAAAAAACAAGCTCAGAGCATTCTGAATCGGGCATTCCACAAATTAAAGTGGACAATGAAGTAGTTGTCTAAAATTGGGATAATTTATTGATTTATCTTCATGAGAAAAATTGAAATGATCAGAAGGAGTTATTACCATCACATGTGGAATAATGCAGATATTAACTTGGAAGTACTCACCTAATTGTGCAAAATGTAGCTATAAGAGATGCCGTTACGATTAAACAACATCCTTACAGGCATAATCCTCTAAAGTTGGCACATGTTCAGAAGGAGATTGAATGCATGCTCTAAGATGACATAATCAACATGCGTGACAGTAACTGGAAATCACCATAATCATGGTGCCAAAGCCAAATGGTACCCAGCGATTATGTATGGACTAACTTAACGTCAATGCAGTTAAAAGCATTTATGTATACCCAGTTCCATGGTTGGAAGACTGTGTTGAAAATGTGGAACAAGCAAATCTGCCGGCTGCATTTCAGGGACTAACCAATAAATTGCCGGATTATCCAATCTGTGGTGGACATTGATGACCTTGTGATTTTTTTGTGACTCATGGAATGAACATTTGCAGCATCTATCGGACTTGTTTGATCGACTTTGTGGTAAACCAAGCGAAAAGTGAATTTGCCAAAGCAAAAGCCACCTTTCTTGGCCATGCTATTGGATATAGATAAACGGTGCCATGAGATTTAAAAGTGAAGGTAATTGGGGAATTTCCCATCCCGTTTACAAAAGGATCAGTTCTTGGGACTAAGTGGATTCTATCAAATACTTGTGCCTCATTTTCGCAATGTGACTACTCCACTCACTGAATTGTTAAAGAAAGGCAAGAAGTTTCGGTGGACAGAGGACTGTCAGAAGGCACTTTTCGGAATTTGAAATACGTGTTAAACACTGCCCACGATCGGATACACCTGAATATGCAAAACCATTCAAGGTGAATTTAAATGCGAATGATGTAGATTTCAGTGCTGGCCTCCTGCAGGAAGACGACGAGTAGACACAAAGACCTTTTGTGTATTTTTCCAAAAAGTTGAATGTTCATTAGTAAAAATATTCAACAGTTGAGAAAGAGACTGTGAGCTCTGTGTTGTCACATTTCAGTGTTTATGTTGTCAGCAGAGTCAACCACTTACACTGATCATAACCCAATGAAGTCTTTTTGGAGAAATTTAAGGACAAAAATGCGAGACTGTTTAGCTGGGGCCTGTTGTTACAGTCATTCAATTTGAAAATTGTGCACGTAGCAGGTCTTGAAAACATGATTGCCAATGCATTGTTGAGATTGAATGACAAATGGAGGCACGCAATGATAGAAGTACCACAAACTGAATCTGGATGTAGCTGTGCCTATTCGCATGTTTATTGTACACAAATGTGAATGCGCATTTTAGAGTACGAACCACTATTTCTGGTGGTTTTCAAAACTGAAACCATTTTTGGATATCGAAGATTCGGTTTTATATTGGGGGAGTTGTCAAACGGGGGTCTCTTGATAAGGTTATCTTATGCTTGAATGTTTTTCAGAGATTTTCTAAACGTCCCAAGATTGCAACGTGTCTCAATATTGAATACTTCCTTGGGGTCCTTTGTTTTTTGCCTAATAGATAATGCCTCGGACAGAGGGCATTAAAGCCTTTCAAAAAAAAACTGGTGCAATCAAGGGGATGTAGCGTGCTCTCCAGCTGCACAGGTCAGTTCAGTTGAGTCAGGTTCAGTGTTGAAACTGGACGCTCTCCCCCTCCTTCAGCCCTCTGACGTTTTAATCTATTAGATTTTTTTGTTTAATTTTTACTGTTTGTGCTCAGGGGTTTGTTTATTAGGATTGTTGCAAGTAATTTGGAGCAGCATCATTAATTGGAGATAGCCTGTCAGTTTTGGATGGGATGAATTATTCAGGTACAGTATTTTAGGTTCGTTGTGTTTCATTCTTTATTTTTGCAAATACGATCTGTTTGTTTAAAGTCGCCAGTCAGACCAACTAATTCACTCTGGGAATATCCACTCTACACTTACCTTCAACAAATGGCAACACTACGGACTGGGCTATGTGCTTAAGAATGTTGTGACGGGTCGGGCTTAGTCCATAACAATGTACCATAACCTTTATTAAAATTCATGAATTAATGTGTAAGGGATGGAATGAATATGATAATGGCGATGAGACAGAATGGGTTGCGGCCAATGGCTGAGGAGACCTGAGGGGAGTGGAGCAATATCTCCCAGTCACCAGTATTCAGCCATCACTGTTTCTGACAAATGGAATGAAATGCAATGCAGAGCAAGATAACAGATGACCCCTGGTATATGGAATGCTGAACAACAATGTGAATGGAATAGGGCAATTTTAAATAGGAAGCACATAGTTATATTTTATATATCGACTGTTTAAGCACAGGTTATACAGGTTGTTAAGATTGTTTATATCTGGACGGGATATTCAGAAATAAAAACAGACACAGATAACAAAATGTATTTCGTTATAGTGAGTTACAGCAGAGTAAGAATGAGAATACAGCTCATACCGAACTGGTACAGAGATGATGGGTTGATGACAACCACCTTTATTGTACATTTTCAGAGAAATATATCGAAAATATTCAGAGACTGAGGAGACAAATTTTGTCATAAAACGCACAGGCATAATAAACTATTCTTCTAGTTTCATCAAGTGTAACTGTCTCGAAAAAGCCTTTTAAATCAAAATCACATTGGTGAGATCCACGCATTAATTTTCAGAACTTAAAGAAGATACAGACACCAGTGCAATTCATGCGTCACTGGCACAAGTGATGGGAACAGGAATGGAGCATATTGTCCAAATATGATCGTGTTCAACATCCAGATCAATCAAGAAAAAGCAAAATATTAGAGATAGTGGAAATCTGAAATGCAAATGCACAATGAAGGATGAATACAACAGATGAAGTAAGATCTGGGCAGAGAAACAGAGTGAACATATCAAGTCTTATATGAACCTGTATGCTCGACTCAAAAAGAGTTAATTCCATTTTTCTCTGCTCCGATACTGTCTGAACTGTGGGCTTTCTCTCCAGCACTTTCAAATGGTGCATTCACAGGAGACAGAGATTAATGGTGGGTGGTTGCTTTTCGGACTGAAGGCTTGTACCCAGCAGCGTTACACAGAGGTTGGTTCTGGGTTTTCATTGTCATTTATTTAAATTACTTGCGTGAGAATATCGAAGGCATGGTTCGTACGTTTGTGGCTGACATCAAAACTTGCGGCACAGTGGACAGTGAAGAAGGTTTTCTAAGAATTCAAAAGGATCTTGAGAACATGGGTCAATAGACTAACAAATAGCAGATAGAGTTCAAGCTGGATGAATGTGAGGTGCAGGCAATAGTGTGTGTTTGTTGCTGTCTAGTGAAACAGGAATGGGATGATTTTATTCCCTAACTTATGGGTTCAAAACATCGAAATCCTTCATGATCTTTGAGAAGCGTTAACCTCTCTATGGTTACCCTCTTGCTGTTAATGTAGCTGTACAATATCTTTGGATTATCCTTAACCTTTTCTGCCCATACTATCTCATATCTCCTTTTTTGCTTTCCTGATTTCTCTCAAAATAATACCCAACATTCTTTATATTGAGTAAAAGATTAAATTGAATAAAATTGTCTATATCTAAAGTAAGGTTTTCTTTGATTCTTGAATTAAAGCTCAATAACTGTAGTTGTCCATTGTTCCTTAATCTTACCAGCCTTACCCTTCACTCTAACAGGCACATAATGATTCTCAACTCCCGTCGTCAAACTGTTGAATTCCTCTCACTTGTCAGACATCGTTTTACCTGCTAAGAGTCTACTTTAATCAAACTTGGTAAGTCATTAAAATTCATGGTACTCCAATTAAAACAAACATTAATGAAAGGCTTATTATTTTCCATAGCCATTATGAAACTAATATGGTTATGATTGCAAAACCCAAAATATTCCCTCACGTTTACTTCAGTCACTTACCCTGCCTATTACACAAAAGAAGGACTAGTTTTGCTCCTTCTCTTTTAGAATCATCCGCATATTGATTAAGAAAATTTTCTCGAACACATTTGACAATTTCTTCACCATCCAACCCGTTAACACTGTGGTAGTCCAATCGATTTTTAGAAAATTAAAATCCCCCATTATTACAACCTTATTAAGATTATATATATCTGAGATCTCCCTACATGTATGTTTCTCAATTTCTTTCTTACTGTTGAAGAGCATATGGTACAATACAATCGACGTGTTCTTTCCTTTCTTATTTTTAATTTCGACCAATATATTTACACTGGCGATTTGTCACAAATGACCATGGGGTGCAATCTGTTCAAACTGAACTTTATTCTGTTATTTTTAATACTACATGCATATTTTAATTAGATACTTTTTCAGAAATATCTTCCCCAGTTGCAGCAATAATTTATTCCTTTATCAAAAATGGCAGAACTCCCCCTCCCTGCCCACCGCATGTCTGTTTCCATCTTTTCTCTGACCCTTTACACCTGGAACATTGAATTGCCAGTTTTGAACATCTTTCAGGCGAAAGTGAGGATGAGATGCTGGAGATTAGAGTGGAGAGTGTGATGGTGGAAAAGCACAGTAGGTCAGGCAGCATCCGAGGAGCAGGAAATTCGTTCTTTCAAGCAAAAGCCCTTCATCAGCCCATTCCTCATGAGGAGCTTTCGCCCAAAACTTTGACTTTCCTGCTCCTCACATGCTGCCTGACCTGCTGTGCTTTCCCATAACTACACTCTCGACTTGGACACCTTTCAACCAATTTTCTTAAACATGCCTTGAGTTCATCAACCTTCCCTGTAAGACCCCTTACTTTGAAATAATTGCAATTTCGTGCTTCAGAATTACTATATAATCTTGACTCTCTCGTTTTTCTTTTCCAATTGACGTGCTCTCCTCACAATCATTAACATTTCTCATCATCCTGCCATTTCTACTGCAACTTAGAACATCCCCTTGCCGTCTCTATCATATAAAGTTTCCCTACATAGAATGAGTAAATCTTTCTGATAAGATATTCGTTGCTCTCCAGTTTAGATTAGACCAATCATTTCTGAACAGGTCATTTCTATTCTAAAATTGATTCCAATTTCCCAAAAATCTAAATCCCTCAATAACACAATAGCCTCTTCAGCTGTTGATTTTTCTCCTTTAAACCTTTGTTCCTTCCCGGTTGAGTTTGGCATTGAGAGTAAACAAGAACGTATTGCTTTAACGGTTTTATTTTTAATACTCTACCTCGCCTCTTAAGTTCACTCTGTACTGCTTTAATCTTTCCCTAAAAATGTCAGTCCTGCCAATATCTACAACAGTGTTTGGCTATTCAATCTCACCTTTCACAACGTCCTTGAATTGTTTCAAAACGTTCTTAATCCTCGCACAGGGAAAGCAACAAACCATCCTAAATTAACAGTCACTGCCCCAGAATCTCCTGTTGATGTCCCGATAGAAAAGCCCACTGAAGCAATAATTCTACTCACTCTTCTCAAATGCTGCTGAACATAACAATAATTCAAATTGTCCAATAATTGATTGCTCCTCCATTTTCTTCAGAGAGACAATTCCCTTCAGCTGTTCAGCAGAAAGCATTTTGATAGAAGAATAGCCACCGGAGACATTTGAACTACCTTCTTATCCTTGCTGACAGTCACCCAACTGTCTAACTGATTTGCTGGATAACATTTTTTCTAAATCTTCGCGCCATCTCTCTCTGTACCTTATATATGGCCGTAATAACATTATGCATAACAGCAGGATTGTTTTTGACAACTTATATATATGTTACCTTTCATTACCTACAGACAATAACGTTTAAGAAATGGAAAATTAAATACATATACGTATCAAACATATAAAACTTAAACTAAATCAACCACTTAGCTAATTGAATCAATAAAAATATTCCTCTTCAATAAATCCCGAGAAGAAAGTAGTTTCCTCCGGAGCTGAAAACGTGTAGGACTCTCCGGAAGGAGGGTACAACTCCGTGTTTTAAAAAGAGCTGAGTAATTTTTCAAAGCAAAAACACATTTGCGGTGTAACAAAAGATACCTTTTAAAACAGAAATAGACTTTTCCTTTCTTTTGTAAACCACCCTTAAAAAGCTCTTTTAAAACAAAAGATCGTTTGAAAGAAAATTGAGAGTTTTTAATTTTTTTTATTGTTTTTGTATGTAAATGAAACAAAATAGAAAAAATGATGTTAAATTAATAAATTGTAATAACTATATCAACTGCAAAAAAAACTACATCAAATATTTAACTGCCTGCAATTCCAGGAGCAGCTGTAAGATCCATGCTGCTCTATGAACATTATGTGAAACTGTTTTAACAAAACGAAGAAAAGTGGATGCATGTTTTAATAATTTGTTCCCAATTCAAAGTGACTTTACGATACGATTTAATCTCCTGCCGCGATTCTAAATATAGAATTTAATTGAATCTTTATCCTCATCACTCGAACTCTTTCAAACAAAATTGTGAAACTGTGTTCATCGTACAGACAGAAAGTTCCTTCAGTTCTGACTATTGCAAGAATGATACAAAAACATGACCCACGTCCACGTAACACCCAAATGTTGCAGGGAAAGCCACCGAAACCTAATTCAATATTAATTACGTACAAGCCTTATGAATAAATCGTAGAGAAGGACAAATATAAAAGGCGAATTGAGCTTCACGTCCAAAATAAAATTCATGGCTTCCTCATAAAAAACCTCAACTGCATTATGCTGTAAATTCACGAAAATAGGAATAACAATAGAACAGGAAGAAAATCAAGGCTAAGTAGTGAACTTCACAAATGCTGATGATGAGAATGGGAGGGATGGAGTTTGGGGAAATGATAAATAACGTTGTGGATGACACAAAGATAAGCTGGTAGTTCACAGTGAGGAGGAAGGTGTGAGTTTACAGGAGGGTATAAAACAACTGTTCAGGTGGACAGATCAATCGCTGATGAAAAATGTAACACATATAAATGTGATATATTTCTGAAATATTAAGACAAGAGAGTACTCAAACTGAAGAGAGGCTTGATTTACTTGACTTTACTTTTAAGCAAAGAAGGTTGAGAGGTGTTCCTGGTGGCGGTGTTAAACAGCATGGGGGTATGCACAGGATGATCAGAGAGTAGCCTTTCCCCTTTCTCGTAGTCTCAATAAAAAGGAGATACACTTATAAAGTGAAAGTGGTCTCACCATTAATCTGTAAACTGTAGAAAAACTTTCCTATTTCTAAATGTATTTGGTTTTAAAATATTTCAAGATTTATATTGTCTTCTGAAAAATGTGATATTGATGCAGAGGTTTGTTTTTGTGATCCAGATTCCCCATTCCTCGTGCCTCCGTTTCGTAATCTGTTCATTGAAATTGTACAATTTTTCCATTCAACTCTCCAACACACGCAAACACAGACACAGTTTCTCAATTATGATCCAAAGACCAATATTTGCCCGTTCTCTGACCTCTTTAAAGACTTACATCCTCTTCACATTTTCCTTTTCTAATCTTCTCATTGTTTGTATTCTTTTATAATAATTCAAAATATTTTCATAGGATATACAGCATGACACTTTCCAACAGTGTTGATAATGTAATATCTTTACTCAATATCTAAACTATAAAGTTGCAACAATGCTAAAATGTTTTGCAGTCCCGTCACTCACTTCCCATACTGAAGTTGCAGCAAATAGTCATTGAAATCTCAAAAGAATTGCCAAGTATTTACTTCTGATCGGAATGTTAACTTGTCTCTTTATTATGAAATTGGCATGTTAATTACGGACTGTCTGTCTGACTGCAACATTTTGATGTGGTTTACTCCAGGCAACTAAACATCAGGAATAAAGAGCAGGGATAGGCCAGCTGGCTGCCAGGCCGGCTGTGGGAATCAACAAAGCCTGACTGAGGTCATTTCTCCACATTAATGTTTTGTTCCCGACACTCAGAGCAACCTACACCTCCCTTGAACAAAACCCACATGTCATGTCACCCCAGCCACCAACAATGAAGTAAATTCAAAAACCTGCAGATGGAGCAACACAAGAACATAGAAATTAGGAGTGGCGGAAGGAAATTCAACTTTGCACTTATCCACATTAAACACCTTCTGCCAGATATAACAATCTGCCTCAATTTCTAATATTCATCTGTAAACTCTTTATTTCCGTATTACAGCCTGTTTGCCACCTAGTTTAGTACCATCTGTGAATTTAGTTTCTACACTCTGTCTCTCCTTCCAGGTCATGTGGATTGATTGTAAACAGTTGAGGTCTGAGAACTGAAACCTGCAGCACATCATGAGTTTTAGTTCGTCAGAGAAAGACCAGTTATTCCGATGCTCTGCTTTCTGTCAGTAAACCAATCTTTTATCCAATTCAATATTCTACCCCTAACCCCGTGGAATCTAACCTGCTAAATCAGTCCTTTATGCAGCACCTTGTAAAATGCCTTCTGACGTTTAGATGTACAGCAGTTTCTATATCTCAATTATCCACATTGTTGGTTACGTTCTCAAAGAACATCAGCAGATTTGTAAAGCACAGCCTGCCCATCATGAATCCGTGCTGACAGTGGTGAACTCATCGTTGCTTTTTTCCAAATATTCAGTTATTTCCTCCATTATGGTTGACTGAAGAAACGTCCCCACTACTGAGTTAAGACTCACTGGTCTAAAGTTTGTCATTTTTTCCTATCTTTTGTTTTGAATACGAGTTTCACATTATTAATTTTCCAATAATTCAACACAGTTCTAGAATCAAAGGATTTTTTGAATATCGTAAGTAACACATTAGGTACCTCTGCTGTTACCTCCTTTTAACATAACAGAGTGCAGGCCAAGAACCTGATCTCCCTCTAATCCCATCAATGTATTTATTACCTTTTCCCCTCAGCATCGTACTCCCAGAAAGATCCTTTGCAATTGTTGTAAATTTTAGGAAGAAATTATCTTCCACTGTGAAAACAAGAAATGTTGGCATTCTCCCTCTGCCCCTTCTGAGTTTGCCATTACTACCCCGTCGTTTTCATTCTCTAAAAGGCCAATATTTGCGTTCAGCATTCTTTTACTTTTTGTCTATTTGGACAAGTGTTCTTCATTCATTCTTATGTTTTCGATGCATTTTCCTTCGTAGCCATTTTGATTTTGTTTTTAGCAAAAGAGTGCGAACAATTAAAGTGCTTTTCTTCGTTCCATTCATAGGAAGATGGCGTCGCTGGTTAGACAGTACTCATCGTCCTTCCCTAATTGCTCAGAGGCAGTTAAGCTTTAAGCAAATTTGTGTGGGTTTGAAATCACATGTAGTTCAGATCAGGTAAGGATGGCGGTTTCCAGTCCTAAAGGACATTCATGAAACATATGGATGTGTCAAACAATAAGCAATAGATTCACTGTCATCTATAGACTCTTAATTCCAGATTCATTTTGAATTTAAGTTCCACCCTCTGCCATGGTGGCATTTGAAATCGAGTCCCCAGAACATTATCTGGATCAGCAGTTGGTGATAATGCCACCAGGCCATCACTTGCATGTCATTATTGATTTTCTTTTAAGACATGGATCATTTTTCACCTTTTTAAAATTCCTCTAGCAGGTAAGTTCTGCATTTTGCTTGTTTGTTTCTTTAGATTTAGTTGTTTTTTTTAAAAAAAGAAAGCTTACTTTTTAGAGGGATGGCAGTGCAGACAGTGCAATGTTCCTCTTGCAACATGTATGAGGTGAGGGAAGCCTTTAGCGTCCCTGCTGATTACACTTGCAAGAAGTGCACCCATCTCCAGCTCCTCCAAGCCCGTGTTAGGGAACTGGAGCTGGAGTTGGATGAACTGCGGATCATTCGGGAGGCAGAGGAGGTCATAGATCGGAGCTTTAGGGAAGTAGTTACTCCGAAAGTTATAGACAGATGGGTGACAGTGAGGGGGAGTGGGAGGAAGCAGCCAGTGCAGGGACCCCCTGCGGTCATTCCCCTCAAGAACAAGTATACCGTTTTGGATACTTGTGGGGGGGATGACTTACCAGGGGCAAGCAACGAGGTTCAGGCCTCTGGCACGGAGCCTGGCCCCGTTGCTCAGAAGGGAAGGGTGGAGAAAGGTAGAACGATAGTTCTTGGGGACTCAATAGTGAGGGGTACAGATAGGCGGTTTTGTGGGGGCGACAGAGACTCACGATTGGTATGTTGCCTCCCAGGTGCAAGGGTACGTGATGTCTCTGATCGTGTTTTCCGGGTCCTTACGGGGGAGGGGGAGCAGCCCCAGATCGTGGTCCACGTTGGCACCAACGATATAGGTAGGAAGAGGGGTGAGGATGTCAGGCAGGCTTTCAGGGAGCTAGGTTGGAAGCTCAGAGTTAGAACAAACAGAGTTGTTGTCTCTGGTTTGTTACCCGTGCCACGTGATAGAGAGTCGAGGAACAGGGAGAGAGAGCAGTTAAACGCGTGGCTACAGGTTTGGTGCAGGAGGGAGGGATTCCGGTTTCTGGACAACTGGGCTTCTTTCTGGGGAAGGTGGGACCTCTATAAAAAGGATGGTCTACACCTGAACCTGAGGGGCACCAGTATCCTTGGGGGGAGGTTTGCTAGTGCTCTTTGGGAGGGTTTAAACTAACTCCGCCGGGGCATGGGAACCTGGACTGTAGCTTTAGGGTACAGGACCTTGAGTGTAGGGAGGTTAGGAACAAGGCAGCAATCTCGAAGGAGGGTGCCTGTAAACAGAAGGGTGGCTTGAAGTGTGTATACTTCAATGCCAGAAGTATAAGAAATAAGGTAGATGAACTTGCAGCGTGGGTTGGTACCTGGGACTTCGATGTTGTGGCCATTACAGAGACGTGGGTAGAACAGGGGCAAGAAGGGGGAGGTGTGGCATTACTGGTCAAGGATAGTATTACAGCGGTGGAAAGGACGATGGAGGAAGACTTGCCATCTGAGGTAGTTTGGGCTGAGGTTAGAAATAGGAAAGGTGAGGTCACCCTGTTAGGTGTTTTCTACAGGCCTCCTAATAGTCCGAGAGAAGTACAGGATAGTATTGCGAGGATGATTCAGGAGAAGAGTGAAAGTAGCAGGGTGGTTGTTATGGGGGACTTTAACTTCCCAGATATTGACTGGGAAAGCTATAGCTCGAGGTCGTTAGATGGGTTGGTGTTTGTCCAATGTGTGCAGGAGGGTTTCCTGACACAATATGTAGACAGGCCAACAAGAGGTGAGGCTATACTGGATTTGGTTCTAGGTAATGAACCAGGCCAGGTGTTAGACTTGGAGGTAGGTGCGCACTTTGGGGACAGTGACCACAACTCGGTGACTTTTACTTTAGTGATGGAGAGGGATAAGTGTGCACTGCAGGGTAAGAGTTATAGCTGGGGGCAGGGAAATTATGATGCGGTGAGGCATGACTTAGGATGCGTGGATTGGAAAAACAGGCTTCAAGAGAAGAATACTAATGATATGTGGAGATTGTTCAAGGAACAGCTACTGAGTGTCCTTGATAAGTATGTACCAGTCAGGCATGGAGTTAAGGGTCTTGTGAGGGAGCCGTGGTTTAATAAGGAATTGGAATCCCTTGTGAAAGGGGAGAAGGCGGCATATGTAAAGATGAGGCGTGAAGGTTCAGTTGGGGCGATTGAGAGTTATAAGGTAGCCAGGAAGGATCTAAAGAGAGAGCTAAGAGCAGCGAGAAGGGGACATGAAAAGTCCTTAGCTGGTACGATTAGGGAAAACCCAAAGGCTTTCTATAGGTATGTCAGGAATAAAAGGATGACTAGGGTAGGTATCGGTCCAGTCAAGGATAGTAGTGGGAAGTTGTGCGTGGAGGCGGAGGTGATTGGAGAGACACTAAATCAATACTTTTCGTCAGTATTCACTCAGGAACAGGACACTGTTGCTGGTGTGAATATTGATTCTCAAGTGATTAGAATGGATGGCATTGAAGTATGTAGGGAAGAGGTTTTGGGAATACTGGAAAGGATGAAAATAGATAAGTCTCCTGGGCCTGATGGCATTTATCCTAGGAACCTCTGGGAAGTTAGGGAGGAGATAGCAGAGCCATTGGCCTGGATTTTTATGTTGTCATTGTCAACGGGAATAGGACCAGAAGACTGGAGGATGGCGAATGTGGTCCGCTTGTTCAAGAAGGGGAGTAGGGATAGCCCGAGTAACTATAGGCCAGTGAGTCTGACTTCCGTGGTGGGCCAAGTCTTAGAGAGAATTGTAAGGGATAAGATTTATGAACATCTGGATAGGAATAACGTGATCAAGGATAGTCAGCATGGTTTTGTGAAGGGCAGGTCGTGCCTCACAAACCTTATTGAGTTCTCTGAGCAGGTGACTAAGGAGGTGGACGAGGGTAAAGCAGTAGATGTTGTGTATATGGATTTTAGCAAGGCGTTCGATAAGGTACCCCATGGTAGGCTAATGCAAAAACTACGGAGGTATGGCATTGAGTGTGCATTAGAGGTTTGGATTAGAAATTGGCTGGCTGGAAGGAGACAGAGGGTAATAGTTGATGGTATAGGTTCATCTTGGAGTGCAGTTACTAGCGGTGTACCTCAAGGATCTGTTTTGGGACAATTGCTTTTTGTTATCTTTATAAATGATCTAGAGGAGGGGCTTGAAAGCTGGGTGAGTAAGTTTGCGGATGACACAAAAGTCGGTGGAGTTGTGGATAGTGAGGAAGGATGTGGCAGGTTACTGCAGGATATAGACAAGTTGCAAAGCTGGGCAGAAAGGTGGCAAATGGAATTCAATGTAGCTAAGTGTGAAGTCATTCACTTTGGTAGGAGTAACAATAAGATGGATTACTGTGCTAATGGTAGGCTACTTGGTAGTGTGGATGAGCAGAGGGATCTTGGTGTCCATGTACACAGATCTCTGAAAGTTGCCACCCAGGTAAATAGTGCTGTGAGGAAGGCATATGGTGTACTGGGCATTATTGGTAGAGGAATTGAGTTCCGGAGTCCTGAGGTCATGTTGCAGTTGTATAAGACTCTGGTGCGGCCTCATCTGGAGTATTGTGTGCAGTTTTGGTCGCCATACTATAGGAAGGATGTGGGGCATTGGAACGAGTGCAGAGGAGGTTTACCAGGATGTTGCCTGGTATGGTAGGAAAATCGTATGAGGAAAGACTGAGGCACTTGGGCTGTTCTCATTGGAGAAAAGAAGGTTTAGGGGAGATTTGATAGAGGTGTACAAGATGATTAGGGGTTTAGATAGGGTAGACACTGAGAACCTTTTACCGCTAATGGAGTCAGCTGTTACAAGGGGACACAGCTTTAAATTAAGGGGTGGAATGTACAGGACAGATGTTAGGGGTAGATTCTTTACGCAGCGGGTTGTGAGTTCATGGAATGCCCTGCCAGTAGCAGTGGTGAACTCTCCCTCTTTATGGTCATTTAAGCGGGCATTGGATCGGCATTTGGAAGTTATTGGGCTCGTGTAGGTTAGGTAGGATTCGGTCGGCGCAACATCGAGGGCCGAAGGGCCTGTACTGCGCTGTATTTTTCTATGTTCTATGTTCTATGTTCTTTCACGCAGGATTGCACTTTAATTAAGGGGTTTGGACTATCTCGCGAAGTAGTTGTCATGTTCTTCAACTGTCCCGCCCTTTAATATTTTTTGCCAAGTCCACTCAGTCCAAGCCCTTCCTCCGGCCAGTAAAATTGTCATTGTCCAACACTACACCTCACATCTGTGACTCTGCCTTCACTGTTTCAGTCTGAATGTGAAACTGAAGCATGTTGTGGTCACTCTTTCTAATGTGATCTTGTACTACAGTATGATTTTTTACTCCTACCTCATCAAATTATAACAAAGCCAGTTCTCCATTTCGTTCCTTGAGACGTTACTCGAAGAAATAATCCCTCATACGTTTGATGAATCGTTCTTTGAGGCTCTCCTTGCCAATTGATTAATCCAGACCAACCTAGGGGACTCTAACACCAATCACACCCAGGCGACTCTAATTGCAATTCCTGTACAGCTGGTAGAAAGTTTAACCCTTTGCGATTTGGTTTAAATGCGCATGTGTTTGTCGGTGATTGAGTGTTTGTGCTTTGTTCCCTGGAGCTTGAGATCCGGGACTGTTTTGAATCTGATTTCTATTATGGAAACTTAAAATGATTTATTTTAAGGTTCAGGATTTTACGGTGATTATGAAATAAAATGTTAACTCCTGTTCTTTTACAGGTCATGACTGCCTTACTATCAGTTTCTAACGAATCTCTTTTATCCTTATATAAAAGCGATTCATGGAGGACAGTTGAAATGTCAGTTCAACTTTGGATTGTAATTTTAAAAAATTCCTATGGTTAATATCTGTGATCTTGGATTCTGCTATTATTCATGTATTCGACGTTTTTTTAAAAACTTGAATCGACAAATCCTTTTAAGGCAGCTCCGGTTATTTCACGACCGAAAGCATTGTCATTGAGCAATGACTGGTCAGGACGACGTAAGAAAACTAATTTCGGAAATAAATTAAAGATCTAAAATTGGGTAATTTTAGTGGTTTTCAAAGATGGGAACTGCATGCATTTTACGTTTTAAATGTGAAATGCTGACTAAATGAATTTGTAGCATACACACACACACACACACACACACACACACACACACACACACACACACACACACACACACACACACACACACACACACACACACACACACACACACACACACACACACACACACACACACACACACACACACACAGTTCCAAAAAGTATAATTAGGAACAGACTTTAAACTTAGAAAAGCATAAATTGATGAATCGGTATTTGAAGTTATAGGAAGCAAGAAACATTGCAATGCTTCTTAACAAAGAAATTCAATGTCCAAACAAACATCTGGCAACGTAACATGAGAAGTGGAAACAAAGAGCAAAAATAATGATAGCCCACAGTTGATGAGGTAATAAAGAAAACGACAAAACTAAAAGGACAACGAAACCGGAATGGTGGGTGGCAGCATGTTGAAAATAAAGGGACGAGATGTTAAGTGGTTTGGTGGGCAGGAACAGGAATCGAGGTAGAAATCCCCACAGGCGTGATGTTATTGCTGTGGATAGACAGGTCATTTTAAGTAGTAATGTCCGGATCTGAAAAACGAAGAGAGGGCAATATTGCTTATGAATTTTGATAAGGAAGAGGGGTGTCAGGGGTTCCTGCCCCCGGGTACCCACCAGGAACCCTTGATAAATTTGAAGGTGCGACTTTATAAAGAGGACGTAGTTTTCCTAGTCGATACGGGAGCAGCAAGGTCATCCTTAAATTTTGAGCCCAATGGAGCAGGAATGAAAGAGTTAACTGGATTATGGCGACAGTTTTGCGATGAGAGGGACGAAGAATCAGTTTTGCGCTCATGACAAAATATTGCCACCAAATTGGGATTGAATTAACTGCAAATGGTGCTATGGAATCTGTTGAGGTTCTTTAAAATAAACGTGCTCGAGTAAAACAATTACGGAAATAGAATGAGAAGTCACAAGTGACTGGTAAACAGACAGAACTGTGCAATTAATTTCTAAAAATGTTTTGGACACTTGTTGCGTTTCCACCCTGAATCACAAATAATCATTATTTTATATATGTAGTATATAATTAATAATTAAGATCTTTAAAAAAATCAATTGTGTTAGCCTGAATCAATATTAATTGGCAGGATCCCTTCACACATTCTCAGTGACCTGTCATGTTGATTCACAGTTAATTTAAAACATAACTGCATTAATTCATTGTTACTTAAAGAATGGAACGTTACGTTACTGACCGATGAGATAACGAAAGAAGCAGCCCTAAATCCACAGAAAACTGTGGTTTATTCCCTATACCTACTGTTCCAGGTCCTCGGGAACCTCCAATATTTACTGAAAGAGAGGAAAATGAATTGAAAAATTTAGGCGCTGCAAAATCAGCAGACATATTTTGGATGAAGGAAGTGAAATGTTAAACAAAATGATGACGCGAGAAATTATGGCTGTCCTACATCAGGGGAGCCACTGGGGAGTGGAAGTCATGTGCGATTTAGTCTTAGGGAAATATGGATGCAAAGGGATATATACGAGAGCCAAATAGGTATGTGAGGGATGCATTACACGTAAAAAAAAATAAACAAGGAAGTATTAAGAAAACAAATCCCAGGAGGGAGAGAACCTGGGCTAAGACCATTCCAGAGCATCCAGGTAGATTATACCGAATTACCCCAAGTGGGAAGACTGAGATATATTGGTAATAGTTGATCATTTATCCAGATGGGTGGAGGTATATCCTCTGGCCACTGCCAATCCCAGAAACTAAAGATTTGTTCTTAAAGAAGTATATAATGGGCTTGTCCTCCACTTTATCTTTCCTCTGGAAACAGGATTTGTTGGCACAGGGCGTATCCGCCCCTTGAATTCGCTATTCATCCAATTCAAAAGGGAGATTGGGTCTTACTAAAAACATGGACAGAGACTAAAATGCAGCCAGACTGGAAAGGGCCGGACCAGGCCTTTTTGACTGAAACAGTGATAAGGACGGTGGGGAAAGGCTGGATTCACTCCACTCGGATCAAAGGGCTAGTGGAATCTCCAATTGAGAAATACGTCTGGACAGCCGAATCAATGCAAGAACCGCTGAAACTCAGACTGAAGAGACATTGAGTAACTGATTATACAGTGGTGACGCGAACGCGGGATTATTTCTGTAGGATTGTACATTAAGTCTTTTGGTGCTTCAGTATGATTTTTAGAACGCTGGGGATGCTTAGAGTTATGATACTAGCTCTTTTAGTATTGGGATTTTATGAAACATCATTTTCATATGTGTTATTAACTGTCCCTGAGTCTGATAATCCGCAAGTAATAGATGCCGATGCATGCAGCTTCGTAAATTGTGGGGATGTAGATAATCAAAAACAGTACCGCAGCTCAGAGATACATCTTATGTCCTATGGGGATGGCCTTTGGGATGGTACTTGCTATAATCGTCTCTTCACAGTACACTGGGCCCCAGCTTTCGATTGTCCCGATAAAGAGTGCGACCCAATATACATAACGATAAAGAAAACCACATGGTACGAAGGAATTTTGGGGTGGAGGGTGTGGAGATACCTATCAGGTACAATTAAATGAAACATTTGGGATAGAAATTACAACAAAGGGAAATGATTTCTCAGGCAGTTGTTTTAGAATTGGCGTCGGAAAGGGAAAATGGGCAGAACTACTGGGTAATAAGATACAACCTTTCACCCCTCTCGATGACCCTAAAGTAGTAAAAAAAAAGTTAAGGACTTGAAACAGACTATCGAAATAGAAATTGGATACGGTGATACAAATGTCTGGGTAAAGTATATTGTAAAACTTCTGAATAAGAGCAATTGCTATGCATATGCCTCCGGTAGGCCAGTGGCCCAGGTGTTTCCCTTTCCACTCGGATTGAAGCGAGACAGGAAGAGCATGAAATGTATGATATCCCTGCAACAGGATAAGACTGCATGGAATGATAGGAACTACACCTCGTTATCTCTGATGTTCCCTCCCTTGGAGATGAAAGACTTAACCCCCCCTCCAAGTTTTCAGCTGTAGTAGGAAATCACATATCGTATGTGCATAGATGAGGTACAAATCGGTCAAGAGATTTGGGGAAGCTGAAATTATGTACAGAAATTAAGAATTTCACTGATACACACAAGGGAGGTAACTACTCAGCACTAAAGTTGGCCGAGTGGATTTGTGATCATACTGTGGAGGCAAAATATTGAGACCCACTCTACCTCCAGATTGGAGAGGGAGATGTGCAATTATACAATTGGCAGTTCCATTCACCCTGGCGTTTGAGAAGGAAAAGATACGAGGGTAAAAGAGAAGGAGTAAGAGATCATTCTTAGGTTCTTCTTTCGATGACAGGATTTATCTCAATTCTATAGAGGTCCCTGGGGGCCGGGTGGGTGGGTACCTGATGAGGTCAAGGCTCGCAACCAGATTGCAGCAGGCATTGAGGCAGCTCTCTTTTGGTGGGTAACAGTTAATAAAAATGTAGATTGGATCAATTACATTTTCTATAATCAACAGCGATTTATAAATTATACAAGTGATGCGGTTAAAGGAATATCAGAACAGCTTGATGTGACAAGTAGGATGGCATGGGAAAACAGAATGGCCCTTGATATGACTCGAATGGAAAAGGTGTGTGTGTGTGTGTGTGTGTGTGTGTGTGTGTGTGTGTGTGTGTGTGTGTGTGTGTGTGTGTGTGTGTGTGATGTTAGGAGGAAGCTGTTGTACTTCATTCCTGATAACACTGCACCTGATGGTTCAATTACTCGGGCCTTAAGAGGATTTACTACCTTAGCAGAGGAACTGGCTGATAATTCAGGAGAAGACACATCTCTCATGGGATGGCTTGAATCATGGTTTTGAAAATAGAAGGGGTTGGTGGTTTCCATCCTTACTTCCCTAATAATAGTAGCCAGGATATTGGTAACCATTAGCTGTTGCATCATACCCTGTATACGAGGGCTCACCCAAAGACTTATTGAGACAGCCTTAATGAAACAGATGCCCCTAAATGGGAATCACGCAGAAGGACGTTTTTTTCTATTAAATAATGAGGGGATGAGTGAGACCAAGATGGACGAAGTCTCATGAATAATGCTTGTTAATTTTGGGGGCGATGCTTACTGGAAAAATTGCAGAAACAACAATTGAATGTAAAAATAAAAAGGGAGAATTGTGAGGAGTAATTATAAATCTTGTTATGTCCAATGATCACAAGGCTGAATCATGAAAGAGAAACAGAGGTGCAATTTAAGCGAGATATGCTTGTATAAACAGTTATAAGCATCTGTTTCCAGGTTCTGAAAAAACAAGAAAAAACACAATAAAGAGGTCATAAGGCTCAGTGTGGGCAAAGAATAGAAGGAAATATTGCTTTATCGAGCATGTAAGCAGATGGCAGTCAAGGAGGATATATAACAATAGACCACAGAGGGATGTGATGAAGCAGCCAAGCAGGACATGCATTTTTGTCACGAACAAGGCCAGATGAGGCAAGGGATAAACAGCCATGGTTAGAGAACTGGGAGATGCAATCATGGTAGAAGCAATGGGATAAGCGGGGGAGGAGTAAAAGAGGAATGAATTGTATAAAAAACTGTGAACTTGTTAAACTCGTTGTGCCTATCTTATAGCCACCACTCTTGCAAGAGTATATGAACGATACTGCTGCTTCAGATCTTGACGCGGACTGAAATTATTGAAGTCAGTGGGTTCTCTTTCCCACACAACCATGGAGAGCCCGCTTTTAAAATCAGGCCTCACTTCCTAAACATTCTTTGCTGGACCTTTCACTCCTCTGACGGATGCCATTCATATCAACGTGTACCACGATAGCTGGCTGTTCATCCTCCCCCTTCAGTATGCCCTGAACATGCTCAGAGACATCCCTGATCCTCACACCAATCGCCCTTTGTATGATTAATTCATAGAATTCATCCCACTGGGGTGGGAAAACAGGCCATTTCACACAGCATGTCCACGCTGACCCTCCGAAGTGTAAGGCACTTTGACCCATTCACCTACTCGATTACTCTGCATTTGAACCTGACTAATGCACCTAACCGGCACATCGCTGAACACTATTGGCAAAAAGAAAACAACCTAGACCCATTCTGTTATCCTGTGTTGAATCTGCTTTCTCACAATATATACTTCCAGAAATACTGAGCATTTCTAGCAACTTCTGGTTTTGTCACCGATGATATTTGCATATTGATAAAAACATAACCAACTCAGACTTGAAACGAAGCTGAATTCAAACTCTCAGGAGAAAACTAAATATTTGGTTATTCACTGATTCCAGGAAAACTTCATTGAATTACTCCTGTTCTGCCCGTGAACGGCATTTGTTCACTTTCCCAATCCTGAATAAAGGAGATTTTTGCCTTTTTTTTAATATCAGAAAGCTCGCAAAAGTTGCACATTTACTTATTCAAATGGAAATGTGATTGCATCTCATCCTTTCACCTCAGTTCAATTAGAGAGGATTATTCACTAAACACACACAATGCATTACTTTGTCGAAGAATGCCAATAACATTGTTAGTAATTGTAATCATAACTGGAAAGAGGGATTTAGACAAAGGAAGGATGAGTGAAAGCGGGTCTTTTTTGAACAGAAAAGACTATTATGTGAACTTAGGTGATCAAATTTATGTAAAACTACGTAGGGCTGACAAATGATATTGTTATGAAGGTGAAGAGGTGTACATTGTTCTGAAAAAAGTTAAAATGTAACATTTGACTGTGAAACAAATAGCGATTCTGAGTTGCCATGGTACAAAAGCAAATTCAAATTCAGCCAGTCGGTTTAACTATGCCCCAATACACTGAAATTCAATGTAGTTTAATATATAATATATCTGATGGCATCAAAATCAATGAAATAATGCAATGTTTTGAGGTGTAAAACCGGTCAGTTTGAACATTTAAGGAGAGAACTGACAAGGGCATTCACAAAGGTAGACTGCTAGCTGAAGCGCTTTCTGAAAGGTAACTGTCTGTAAGAAGTTTGCACAGCAGAACATCAAAGCCATCCAAGATAAAAATCTACAGAGAAAAGTCTACAAAGGAGAATTGACAAAGCTGACTAGGTTTGAAAGGTGATTATATATTTTTTTAAAAATCTTAATAATGGTGATTTGTTTCATCGGAACATTATTGTGGAGTGGGAGGGAAAAAAAAACAGGTTACCGAAACGAGTTGTAAGTAATTGTTCATTTTAGTATTCTCTGTTGGACTTAAACAACAAAATTATTAATTTTACTTTAAATAGTAACCTTTGTAAATGGATCTTTGCCTCTCAAAATGTAACAGATTAGGGCATGAGGTGAACCTTTTTATGTGTGGCTGGTTTCGATTAGGAGCGGAGTTTACCATGTGTCATAATAGTTTGGGGCCTTGTGTCTGCGATTTGAACAAGTTGAGACAGAGCCAGTCTGAGATTTGGGCAGAGTTAAATATGTTCAGAGTATGAAAATGCATCGTAGATTTAATCATTTACACGTTATTGTCCAAGAACTTTAAATAAAAAGTCGGGGAGACATTTTGTTTCATTTCGGTGACTTGCGGTTGGTTAAATTTAAACTGAGAGAAATGGATCTTAAAAAATGTTAAAGAGGTTCTGGGGTTTGAAGATGATTCTCACATTTGCCGAGGGCATTGACGAGGAATTTAAAAGCCAAAAATTTGGAATTAGCAAAGAAATTAGACTTGGCTTTAAACAAGAACAAGAGTAAAGCTGAAATTGTCAGGAAATTACTCAAACAATGAGGTGTGTCAGAGAAACAGACAAGTGCAGGAGATTTAGAAAAAAAACTTGAATTACAATTGAAGAAAATGAAGTTTAAAGATAAACAAAGGGACAGAGAAAGAGAGAAGAAAGAGACAGCACGGGGGAGAGAGAGAGAGAGAGAGGAATAAAAAGAGAGCAGAAAGTTCTTTGCTGAACAAAGAGAGAGCAAATTTGAACTTGAGAAGTTGTGGTTAAGGCAGCAAAGTCAAGTGAACAGGATGGAGCGTAAAAAGGACATTAGTGAAATATACAACTATGTCAAAACTCTGCCACATTTTGATGAGAAGGATATTGTAGCCTTCTTTATTTCATTTGAAAATTTGGCTAGGCAGGTGGAGTGGTGCAAGGATTTATGGGTAATGCGAGTTGGGTCTAAGCTGGTAGGCACAGCTACTGAGGTATTTGCTGCGGTGTCAGATGAGGGGTCAAGAGATTATGAAGACGTGAAAAAAAGTATTTTATGTGATTACGAATTACGAATTGGTACTGGGAGCATGTAGATAGCAGTTCGGACACATAAAGAAGAAACCAGGTCAGACTTATTTTGAGTTCGAAAGAATTAAACGTCGGCATTTTGATAGATTGGTGCAGGCTTTAAAGATAGATAAGACCCATGAGGCTCTAAGGGAGATTATTCTGCTGGAGGAGTTTAAAACCTCACTTCCAGAGACGATAACAATTCACGTGGAGGAAAAGAAATTTCAGAAATCGAGAAGGGCAAGAGTAATGGCAGATGAATACATGTTGCTGCATGAGACAAGCTTCGAGCCAGAATTTCGTCCTGTGAGGGATATAATTTTGGAGAAGGGGAGATGCTACACTATAAAAGAAAGAGTGGAACATATGAGTTTACCAAAGGTTAAAGAAGCTGCCCAAGAGAGTGGAAAGGAGGTGAAAGATCTCAGGTGTTTTCACTGTAATGGAGTGGGACACAGAAATTACAGTGCCGGTAGTTTCAGAAGGGCATTCGGGAAAAGGTAGTTTCACTGACATAAGGAGGAATATGTATGTTCACAGTTCTGATTGTTAAGAAAGGAACTGGGGGAAAAGATGTGGTAAAAGAAAAAGCTAAGCCAGTGGCATCAGTGGAAGCTTTAAAGGAATCCCCAACAAGACCCGAAGAGCTGCAGGAAAGTGCACAGCTTAGGCTGGGGATGGGTATGGAGTTAGTACTTGATCTCAACAAAGAATTCGCCTCTGTGAATAAAGTTTTCTCAGAAATAACATTGGGAGAAGGGCAAGAAATTACACATTTGAGAGGTACATGAACTCACCAGTCGCTAATAGTAAGCGATGAAGGAATTTGCAGTCTTTCTGATCTGTTACTCGAGAGTGTATTAATTTATGGGAAAGATGGTCAGAAATTTGGCATTTCCCTCGGTAAGATCAGGTTGGAGTGCTTACTCAAGACTGGGGAAGTTATAGTGAGAATGATTAACAGACTGTCAGATCCAGGCATCCAGTTTGTTCTTGGGAACGATTTAGCAGGGTCCAAGTTAGGAACGACATCCCTTGTTGTGGAGAAGCCTACGGAAGACAAAGAAACTGAAGTGTTCAATCGGAAATATCTTGGTATTTTCCCAGGCTGTGCAACAACCATATCCCACTGTTATAAGTCACAGCACGAAGGACAAAGATGAAAGAGTTGATGTTCAGTTAATGGACACCCTGTTTGCCGTAATGGTGCAGGGAAAACCTAAACAGGTTTTTGTCCTGTAAGGCGAAGGGACTTGCAACAGACAGACAAGACGATAAAAGGTATATATGTGGATGTGTACCCTGAAAAGGAGGCAAAGCATATTCATGAGGGTTATTATTGAAAGATAGATCTTAAGACAGAAATGGAGACCACATCAGGTAGTGTAGAGGAGAAATGTGCTGAGGTGCACCAGATTGTGTTGCTGGTAGCATAGAGACAGGAAGTTTTACAGGTAGCATAAGAACTACCTGTAGGAGGTCTCCTAGGGATACGAAAGACTCGGGCTAAGGAACAAAAACATTTTTATTGACCTGGAATACGCAAAGATGTGGTTAACGTTTGGCATACATGTCATTAATGTCAAATGATAGGTAGGGCACAGGCAGTAATGAAACTACCACCTCTGTTGCCAATTCCCACATTCGCAGACCCCTTCATTTGACTTATACATGAGTGTGTATGTCCCCTCCTGAAAAGTAGAGGAAAGAACGCATTGGAGAAACAGGTGTTAGTTACTGCCCCACAGAGTGAGGAATCAAATCCAAATGTCGTGGAATTTGGTGTGCCTCAAAATATGTCAAAAATGTGTAGAAGTCCTTGAGCAGTGGGATAGGTTAGTAAACTATCTGTCTCAGGAACAAAGAACACAGTTGAAAGGTTTGTTATTGCAATATGACGACATATGTTAGAATCATATGGGGGGGGGAGAGAAATGCTATTGTACATGAAGTAGATGTAGAAAATACTGTTCAGATGAAACAATCCATATCGGGTTAATTCTCTCAAAGCCAGTCAGGTCCAGAAGGAGGTGGAGGCTATGCTCAATAAGGATATCATCTGTGGTTTCTGGCAGATACCTGTATCAGAGCCAGTGAAAGAACTTTACGAATTGTAACGCCACATGGTCTGTATCGATTCAAAGTGATGCCCTTTGAAATGACGAACACACCGGACACATTCCAAAGACTCATAAACAGAGTTGTGAACTGGTTAATAAACTGTGCAGTCCGTTTGGATGATGTAGTGATCTTTACTAAGTCCTGGTGCATCACTTGGTACAGTTGGCAGAGATTTTTGAACGAATACGAGAAAGAAAACTGGTGATAAAACTAAACAAAACAGAATTCGTGAATGCAGACGTAATGTTCTCGGGACAAAATATCAGTCATGGAAGGTTGATCCCATGGAACGCAAAGACAAAAGTTACTCAGGAATTTCCACGATCAACCTTGAAGAAAAAGGTGTTTCACTCCTTAGGAGTCAGTGGATTCTATCTGACATCTGTTCCAAATGTCAGCAGTGTAGTGGCACCGCTAACCAACTTGCTGAAGAGCACAAAGTTTTGGTTGACAAAATAATTCCTGGAGGCATTCGAACATTAAAAAGAAATATTGACCAACAAACCAGTTTCAGCTACACCAAACGCTTGAAAACCTTTCAAAGTTGCCATCAACGCTAGTGGCAAATGAGTTGCAGATGTCCTGCTGCAGCACAATGAGATGGGATCATACTTTCCAAAGAAACTCCAAATCCATTCAGAGAAAATATTCTACGATTGAGAAAGAACTATTGAGTTTGCTACTAGCCTTATAACATTTTAATGTGCATTCACAAACAGCGTGTTGGAGACGGTTGTGTACCCAGATCCCAATCAGCTTCCATTCTTTGAACGCTTTAAAGAATATTTCATTGGAGTCTTATGTTACAGACTTTTAATTTAAAAATCGTACATGTAGCGTGTAGTAAGAATATAATTGCAGATGCGTTCTCACTGATGTAACTGACAAAGTTCAGACGAGATTTGTATTTATCTGATGGCAAATATCGGTAAATGGGAAGGAGTTAAGGTGGACTTATATTTCAGTGATCTGTATGTTATGGTAATGTGTTTAAAGAATAGAAAAACAAATGAGACCGTGTTTTCATTATGATGATTCTTTTTTGAGAGAAAAGGTATTAAAAACGTGTACAGGGTACTGTACCTTTAAGAGAGTTGAAAGATTTACAAGCACAGTGAGTTCTGGAACATTTACAATGAAAGACTTGGTCCAGCAGCTGGCAGTGCCTGGGTTGCTATGAGACAAAAAAAAAATCAAATCTGATCAATCCATTTAAATTATGTCCAAGAAGCTAAACTACAATCGAGTTTAAATTTGGCATTTGGTAATACTTTTAAAAAATGAAATTACCCGATGATTTGGTGTAGAAAGCTGAAAAAAATGACCACTTAGGGGAGAACTGCCATGACACCACCATCTGCAGAGTGCCCAGAGAATAGCTCTCCAAAATGTACCTTTATTTATCAATGACCTGTGAAACAGAAACTCTAAGGCGAAGAAAAGACAGAGGAAGATACAAAGAGAAGATTCGACAGCTGGCTGGTTATGAAATTTTAATGTTTTGGTATATCTTAATTGGGGCTGGGGAGCGGTGATCGGACCAGTATTGTAGAGGAGAACATAAAAAATAGTTCAGAGAAAGGAGTTGCAAATAGTTGTTAGTTGATTATTCTGTGTTAGACTTTTTTTTAAAAAAAAGTTGTTAATTTTTACTTTAAATAGTGACCTTTATGATGGTTGTTGGCCTTCTGAATTTTTACAGATTGCAGCACAGGTTAAATCTTCTCTGTGTTGCAAGTTTAAATTTGCGCAGGGTGGGGATTCCCTATATTGAAACACATTACTTGGATTCCTCTGCACAGATGCTGCCAGATCTGCAGAGGTTTTCCAGCACATTTCTGTCTTACGGAATCTGCAGTTCTCTTGACTTTCTTATGTGTATCATTGACAGCCACGGTTGAGGTCCTGGAGGACAGGAAGACAGCTAATATCGTTACATTATTTGTAATTTAGATGCAAGGAAAGTCCAGGGAACTACAGACCAGTGAGTTTAATGTCAAGGGTGGATAAGCGTTTGTAGGAGATTCTGAGAGGCAGGATTTACATGCATTTGGAAAGACAAGGACTGATTGGGGATATTCAGCACTGCGTTATGTCTGGGAATCCATGTCTCACAAACGAGATTGCAGGTTTTGAAGAGGTGATCAGGAAGATAGATGAATGTAAACCAGCATACGTTGTCTACGTGGACCTTAGTGAGGCCCAACAAGGTTCCACATGGTAGTCTGTTTAATAAGGTTAGATCACAGGAGATCAGGGAGAGCTGTCCAATTAGATGCAAAACTGGCTTGACCGTAGGAGACAGAGGGTTGTGGGAGAGATTTGCTGTTCCAATTGGTGGGCTGTGTCCAGCGTTGTGCCTCAAGGACCAGGCTGCTGTTGTTCATTGCTTTTGTAAATGGTTTGGATGAGAATATTGGAACTGTGAATAGTAATTTGGAGACAAAACCCCCAAAATTGGAGTTCTGGTGGACAGTGAAGAAGGCTATCTTAGAGAACAAAGATATCTTGATTTACTTGACAAGTGGGCTGAGGATTGGCTGTTATAGCTCCATGCAGATAAATGTGAGATGTTAGACAAACGAGTGTAGGATTTATTCAGAAAATGGTAGGGCGCTGGGGAGTGTTGTCAAACAGAGAGATCCAGGGTCCAGGTATGTAGTTCCTTGAAAGTGAAGTCGCAGATTGACAAGGTAGTGAATAAGGCATAAGGCAATCTGACTTCCATCAGTCAGAGCATTGATTATAGGAATTGGTATATCATGTTGTGGCTCTACAAGAGAATGGTAAGGCCACATTTGAAGCTCTGAGTGCAATTCTTGTATCCCTGCTATTGGACGGATGTTAGAAACTGGGAAGGGGACAAACGTATTTAAAATATGTGCTGGAGATGAGAGATTTTGAGATGTAAGGGTATGCTAGGATTTCGTTCCTTTTGCGTTGGAGGCTGAGAAGTGAACTTTATTACATCATTTGAGGCATGGATAGGAGGGTATGTCCAGAACCAGAGAGGAGAGGTTTAAGGTGAGAATGAAGACATTTGAAAGAGATCTCAGGGACAGTTGTTTCTCACAGAGGGTGGTGTGTATATGCAGCGAGCTGTCAGAGGAAGTGGCATTGGGGAGTACAATTACAACATATGAAAGACAATTGGATGCGGACATGAATAGAAAAGGTTTGGAGGGGTCTGTGCCAAAAGAAGAAAGATAGTAATCATTCAGTTTCGGTAATCAGGTGAGCATGGAAGAGTTGGGCCAAAAGGTCTGTTTGTATATTGTCTAAGTCGAAGAGTCTATGACTCTTTCACTCCTCCTTCATCGCTAATCCTTCATTGCACTCAATTCATTTCCAAGTCAAAACTCATCTGCAAACACTTTAAATAATCTAACTCTCTAAACTTTCTTAAATAGAGAATTCCTGACATTGATGTGCTTCTGTAGACTACAGCAGCAGCAGACGCAGAATTAAATTCAAGCACAATCTGTAACGTTTTTCCTGGGATAATCCCTCACTGTACCATTCCAACCAAGTTCATCTGTAGTTCATTGATGTATAGGTGAACGTGCCAGTGTCCCAATTTACCTAATCCTGATAACAACCTGGTGATGGACGGTTAAAAAATTTCATAGAGGAGAGGACTCCACTATTATCCCAGTAATAAATAATGGAACAGTCCTGTACATCAGTGTAAAAGATAAGGATGTAGTTCTGGCAAGATACTCCGCCAGACGTGTTGAGTGGATGATCCACCTCACCCTCGCCATAATGCCCACATAATCACAGATGCCCATCTTCAATCAATTTGATTTGCTGCACGTGACATGAGGAAACTGCTGAACACAGTAGATACAATAAAGGCAATGAGCTTTGACCCCATTCCTGCAATAGGACTGCAGACTTGTGCTGCACAACAAGCCGTGTCTCTGGGGAAGCTGTTTCATCCCAGCTCCAACTTTGACATCTCCCTGGCAAAGTGGAAAGTTACTTAAATATGCCCCATCCCCTAAGAGGAGATTAATTACAATCTAACTATTTACCCCCATCAGTCCCATCACGATTGTTCAACTGATAGAAGCTCTTTTTAACAGATCTGTCAAACAGCACAGAAATAACTAGCTCAGTGCGGTTTCCAATAGAGTTCCACGTGGAGTTGGTGCAGTTGTGGAAATGTCACTGGATTACTAATCCAGACCAGACTAATGCTCTGGCAACTGATGGAAATTAATAACAATTAATAGAATATCGAGATCTAAAATCTGGTATCAGTAATGGTGAAGCTGAAATCAATGTCGATTGCAAACTCCAATTAGCTTCATCAATGTACTTTCAGGAAGTGAATTCTGGCCTGGTGAATTCCATGCATTCCTGGTCTGGCCTAAGTGATAGTCTAGACACACACGCATGTGATAAACTTTTCAATGGTCTCTAAAACGGTAAAGCAAGACACGAAATTGTATCAAACTACTCCGAGGTTTGGAAGGATAAAACTGACAGAACTTCCAGCAGCAGCCTCAGTATTGGAAAAGGGAACGGGAATCACAGTCCTGTTGGCTCTGCAGTGGCGTCCTTCCTAACATCTGAGAGCTTGTGACAGCCATGCTCCAAATGTCTCTCGATCCCTTTCATGTCGAGAAATCCTTATTTATATTCAGTGCCTTGTATTCCACAGCTTATGTGGGAGAGAAATCCCCAGAGTCACCAGTCACTGAGTGCAGACATTTATTCTCATCTCAATGCAGAGTGGACTGTCTGTACTTAATACTGTGGGCCCTTGTTTTAGATGTTCAAGCCAGGGGAATTATCATCCCTGGTTCCAATCTGAATCACCCTGTCAGAGTTTTATATATTTCACTGAGATCTCCACTCATTTTCCTAAACACCATGGAATACAGGCCCAGCCACCCCAAACTCTGCTCCCACAACAAGCCTGTCATCCCAGAGATCATTCTGGTCATCCTTCACTGCACTCCCTCAATGTCAGGTTTGTCCCTTATAAGGTAAGGAGACCAAAACTGGACACAATACTGCAAAATGTTCAAGATGGGCTCTCAACAAGGTCCCGTACAGCTGCAGTAAGACACCCTTAGTCCTAACAGTCAATCTCCGAGAAATAAGATCAACACACCACTTATCTTCCTGCCTGCTTTCTGCTCTTGCAATATTGCTTTAAGTGACTGGTGTACAAGGAGACACAGATGCTTTTCAATGTTGCAGTTCCCCATTTGTTGGGTCTATGTACACTGGTCAGCGTGCCCAATGCCATTCCTTGTATTGGCTTCTGGTTTGAGAACTCACTGCCCTGCATGGACACGGAGGGCTGTGCAGATGGAAAAAAGAAAGAACATAAATCCCTTTAAAGGTTAACATGTTTCATCCAATGCCTTTTCAAATGATAGGTTGCTGTTTTATAGTCCCCATCAAAGCGCACAGCGTCACATCCACCCCCATTGATCTTCATCTGCCACGTATTTGCCCATTCACTCCACTTGTCTCCATCACTTTGGTGATTTTTTTCTTAAATTCTCCTCGCCCACTAACAATCCGGTATAATTTAGTGCTGTCAAAAACTGAAAAATATTGCATTTGATTCCCTCAACTAAATTTTTGACATGCATTGAGAATAGCTGGAGCCCAATAACTGATCCCTGTGACATGCCATGATCTAAATACATTGCATGCATTTTTCGGTGTATGTATTGCCCAGTCAGTTTCTCAAATATGTTCCCATTTCATGTTGACCCATTGCATAAGAACGTACTAACGACGAGAAGGAGTAGGCCATCGGGCCCTTCAAGCCTGCGCCACCATTCAATAAGATAATGGCTAATCATTTCATAGCCTCAGCTCCACTTACAGCCCCCCCCACCCCCGACTCACCATAACTCTTAATTCCTTTACTGTTCAAACATTATCCAACTGAGTTCAAACACATTCAATGACAAAGCCTCAAATATTTCACTGGTCGAAGAATTCCACAGATTTACAGTCTTCTTGGTCAAGAAGTTCCTTCTCAATTCAGTCCGAAATCTGCTTCATCTAATTTTGAGGCTTTGCCCTCTTGTCCTAATTTCATGTACTACTGGAAACGTCCTTTATATTTCTATCTTATCTACTCTCTTCACAATTATACATGTTTCTATCAGATCCTCCCTCATTCTTTCAATTTCCAATCAATATATAATTCCAGTCTATTCAGTCTCTCCTCAAACCCCCCCCCACCCCCCACCTCTGGAACCAACTTAGTGAGCCTCCTCTGAATCCATTGTAGTGCTAGAATTTCGTTTCTAAAGTAGGGAGACCAAAGTTGTACGTATTACAGGTGTGGTCTCACTAGCATCCAGTAGAGCTGCAACATAACTCCCTGCTTTTACGCTCAATCCGTTTTGCAATGAAAGACAAAATTCCATTTGCCTCGTTAATTACTTTTTGCCCCTACAGACCAACTTCTGTGATTCCTGCACAAGGACACCCAGGTCCCTCTGCACAAGAGCATGCTGCATTGTTTTGACAATGCAAATAAGAGTCCTCTTTCTTATTTTTCCTACCAAAATGAATGATTTCACATTTATTATAATTGTACTCCATCTGAAAGACTTTGGCCAACTCACTTTGTAATTTATAACAGTCCTCTGCACACGTATCTCTGCCACTCATTTTAGTATCATCTGCAATCTTTGAGACACGACACTTGGTCCCCTACTCCAAATCATCTATGTAAGCTGTGAATAGCTATGGTCCCAGCACTGCTCCATGAGGCACTCTAATAGTCACTGATCAGCAACCAGAAAAACAATCATGTATTCCTGCTCGTTGCTTCATGTGAGTTAACCAATCCTCTATTCATACTTATATATTACCTGTAATGCCACACATTACACAGCAGCCTTTTCGACGTCACTGTATCTTTTTTTAGATTACTTATTGTGTGGAAACAACCCCTTTGGACCAACAAGCCCACACTGACCCATGGAAGCGCAACCCACCCAGACCAATTCCCCTACATTTTACCCCTTCACCTAACGCTAAGGGCAATTTAGCATAGCCAATTCACCTAATCTGCATGTTTTTGGCAGGAAATCGGAGCACCCGGAGGAAACCCACACAGACCCGGGGAGAACATGCAAATTCCACACTGACTGTCACCCAAGGCTGGAATTGAACCTGGGACCCTGGTGCTGTGAGGCAGCAGTGCTTACCACTGAGCCATCGTGCCGCGAAAGTAGGCTATAGATATTCAGGTAACTAGCAATAATGTAGTTTGGTGTTTTCTGGCTGGCGTTGTTGTACTGGGATGAAAGGCCTGTTTGTATGTTATATGACTCTATCACTTTAATTTTTGGAAACAGAGAACGTAGTCTCACTATTTCCATAGCTTGTGAGCATCAGATAATGAGGAATACAATCACCAAGGGCACACAGGTTTTGAAGCTATATCATTCTCCCTTCACTATCAAATTGTTAAGAACCCGTTTCTATCTTTGTAACATTCCTGTTAGTGTTCCTGCACCACAAGAATCCCTGGAGTTTATCATCATATTCTGAATAGAAATTAAACACAGGCTACATAATGCTGGCCTTGGTAATGAAACACACCTCACAAGAACAACTGAAAATACTAACGTTATCCATTCGACCCAATCGGATTTCTAAAGCAGTTTCAAAGCAGGTTTTCCCTTTGTCCAATGCTCCTGACCTCTCTACAACATTATGAACCTTTCCTGGGTGCTTTTCCCATGCTGTTTAAAAGTCACATTTGGAACGCTGTGCCCAATAATCTGAAAAGAGAGTTTCCATGTTCATAAGAATTGTGTCAGTTTTGTTTAGTATTTAAAGACAACAGAAATGCAGAAACTAGAATCAGGAGTAAGGAATCAAAACAGTTCCACCATGCAATAACATCGTGGATGATCTGACTGTGGCTCAATCACGCATTCCTCCTTTGCTCTTACAATGTTATTGCGTCATTCTTAGTCAAGAATCTGCCTGCCTCTGTCCTAGGAATACTCAAAGTCTTATCTTCTATTGTTCTCTGGGTACAACACTTTGAGACGATTACACCAATTCACCATCTTCTTCAACTTTACAGCCCATCTGTTTATGGTAATCTCTCACACAAGCCGAAACATCGTTTCAGAATTCAAATTCAAAAGACTACTTGGAGTATTCTGGGGTTAAACAAGATCACATTATTTGCCGAAACACAAGCAGATCCAGGGCCAGTCAGTTCAAAATTTTCTCCATAAATAAATGTTGCTCCCAGGAGTCAGCTGAGTGAATCTTTTCTGGATTACATTTCATATCATTGTGGTCTTCGCTTTCTTCATGTGGTTATACCAATACATTATAAATCTGTACAAAATCATCCCTACTTTCAAATGTATTGCGTTTCAGGAAGTTTCAACATTTATTTTACATCTCTAAAAATTTGATGTGCATGATTTTTTTTTAATTTTGTAATCGAGGTACCGGTTTCTCCGTGCCTAAAGCCAATCTCTACATTGAAATAATACGCTACTTTTCCAATCAACCCTCTAATATGTTTGAGCACAAACACATTTTTGCTACTATGCTCCATACACCAATATTTGCCTGCTCACTTGGCCCACCTTAATCTCTTTTTAGACTCATGTCCTCTTCATAGCTTCCTTCTCTAACAGTTTCAAAAGTTTGTAATCTTCCCTAATACAGACAGACTATTTGGTCAAAGAAACGTACTGTGGCGTCATTTCAAAGTAATTTAAAATGAAATATTTTTTACTCCATGACTAAACTATAAATTTGAGACAAAGCTAAAGTGTTTTGCAGTCGCATCACTCAGTTCCCATTACTCAACGTAGGGTCAGATGGTGTGGAATGTGTGGAATGTGTGTGGGTAGAATTGAGGAATCGCAAAGGTGAAAAAACACAATTGGAGTTATGTACAGGCCTTTGCATCGTAGTCAGGAGCTGGGGCGCATGATAGACGAGAAGACAGAAAAGATATGTAGAAAAGGCAAAGCTACAGTGAGTGGGGGATTTCAATATGCAGGTGGACTGGGAAAATCTGACTGGTAGTGGTTTGCAAGGAAAGGAATTTGTGGAATGTCTATGAGCAGGTTGAGGTGCAGGCAACAAGGGAACGGGTAATACTGGATTTAGAGCTGTGCAGTGAGACAGACTTGATAAGGAAGCTTAAGGTGAAGGAACCCTTTGGAGGCAGTGATCCTGATATGATTGAACCTAAACTTCAATTCGAGAAGAAGAAAGTAGAATCAGAGTTAATATTACAGCTGGATAAAGGCACCTACAAAGACATGAGGGAGCAGCTGGGTAGAATTGTCTGGGAGAGGAGCCGAGCAGGAAAGACACTGGAACAGTAATGGCGGGAGTTTCTCGGAGCAATTTATGAGTCACAGCAGATTCATCCCGAGGTAAAAGATGCATTGTACATGGAGGATGAGGCATCCATGGATGACTGGGGAATGCATGATTCGGGTAAAAGTAAAAGAGAAAGCAGATAACACGGCCAATGGCAGTGGGAAACCAGAGGACTGGGAAGCTTACAATGAGGAACAGAGGACAACAAAATAATAAATAAGGAGGGGGAAGATTAAATATGAGGGTAAGCTACCAGTGATATAAAGGACGACTGTAAGAGTCTATTTAGATATATAAAGGGCAAAAAAGAGAAGCAGAAGTGGGTGTTGGGGCATTGGAGAATAAGGCTGGAGAGATGGTAGTGAGGAACAAATAATAGATGAAAAACTGAATAATTATTTCATGTCAGATTTCACGGCGGAAGACATGAATAATATCCCAAAAATTCAAGAGAATCAGGAGGCAGAGCTGATTAGGAGAAGCCACTCGAAAAAACTAAATGGGTATATACCCTGGATGGAGATCTTCCAGAAATCTTTGGAATCAGGGAGGATCCCAGAAGACGAGAAAATTTTGAACGTGGCACACTGCTTGTTTAAATAGATATTTTTTATTGAAAAAAGGAGATTTTTGAATTGTTTTACAAAATTAAAATGATAGTACAAACTAGCGTATTCTGCTTTATAATATAATAAAAACCCCAATATAGAATTTGAAAACAAACTACTAATCTATTCTCCAAACTAGCTAAACATAAGATAGGATATCCTACGTTACTAACAATAAACAAAAGGGTAAAAGAAAATAAATAAGTAAATAAATAACTAGATACATATTTTTAAACATTTGTATTAAGTAATAACAGATTTAATATTGATAGAGGATTACTCCTCCCAGGGCCCCCGAACCAGCCAGAACCACCCCCATGGCTAAGCAAAGTCTCTGAACAATGTGGCTGATATATCTGTGTCAATGTAGTTCAAGAAGGGATGCCATGTTCTATAAAATAATTCCACCTCTTGGTGCACCATATTCATAAGGAAGTTAAGGGGATATATTCCATGACTATCCTGTGCTAATTTGAAAGTCATAGGGGACCTTCGGATTCCAATTCACTAAAATGTTTTTTCCTGGACAAAAGGAAAGGATAATGAATAATATCCTCCAGTATACATCCAAAGAAGGGAAGTTTGGGGAGCCGAAAAGTAGAGGCACAAGGTTCAACCCAATCTCCATACCCAGAATCTTTGGCAAGGCATTCGCTACTCTATCTCAATTCATGCAAGTCTTACGGGATGTCCACAGACAATGTGTGAGAGCACGAACTTCTATTTTGCATATAGGACTCATTGGAGATGCTCCTGCCTTAAACTTTGCAAGTCACTCAGGTGCTATGTGAGCCCTGTGAAGTATCTTCAATTGGATAGCCTGAGTTCTGTTACAAATAGATAACTCCCTAGCGTTTTCCCAGACGTCCTCCCACATCTCTAAGGAGTATTCAATCCCCAAATCTTGACCCAATCCCAACGTTCCCACTATAGGGGTATAAGGGAGGTTTTTTGTAGGTTACCCTCATCCTGTCTCATTATCCTCCAGGTTTTGATTGTATTTAATAAATTAGAATTTTTACAATGATCCAAAATGACTCTCATCTTATCGATAAATAGTACATTGATGAGGGAATATTTTGCTTGGGAGGCTTCAATATGTAACCAGATTGATTGTGGTTCACAAGAGATCCAATCAGCTACGTAGGATAATAGAGAGCTCAATTCGTACCTCCTGAAATCCGGAAAATCCAGCCCACCCCTTATTTGTGGAAGCTGCAGCTTTTCTAATTTCATAAGGGGCTGTCTATGACTCCAAATAAAGGAGCCGAGCCAACCATAAAGCTTACGCAGTGCCTGCCTCGGCAGCATTAAAGGGAGCATTCTCATAGCGTATAAAAGGCAAGGTAGGGCGTTCATGTTGACCAACGCTTTATTCAACCTAGCCAGGATATTGGGAGATCTTCCCAGCGGTGAAGGTCCTATCTTATTTTCACAAATAAATGTGTATAATTGGCTTTATGTAGCTGACCAAATGCCAGAGAATTAAAAATAAATAAATAAAGAAAACCTCTCAGTGAGCAACGAAAGGGGAATCGGGATTCATTCGGGAAATTGTATATACTGGCAAGACCTCCAAGCAGCGTGGCCTGAGATTTTATTAAATTGATTTTATAACCTGAGAACACACCAAATAAGTTAAGCACTTGAATTTAGCAGGGCACAGATGTCAATGGATCATTTAAGAACAGAAATACATCTGCACAGAGAGTAATTTTGTGCATACCCGATATAACCTCCGCAACCATTGTATTAGGGTCGGCTCATATAGCTTTCACCAACAGCTCAATCACTCGCGTAAATAATAATGGTGAGAGAGGGCAACCCTGTCGAAAACCTCTCCCAACGCTAACACTATCCGAACTTAAAACCGCTGCTTTGGGATCATTAGTTAATACTGTAACCCATTTAGTAAAGACCTCTCCAACACCAAACCGTTTCAGTGTACAAAAGAGATATGGCCATTCTACCCAGTCAAATGCCTTCTCTGCCTCTGGGGATATAACTAATGCCAGTATTGCTCCCTCCTGGCAGGCCTATACTATATTTAAGACTTTTGTAATGTTATTAGTTGATCTGCGACCCTTTATAAACCCCATCTGGTCCTCTTTTATAACGAATGGTAAAACACGCGCCAGTCTTAATGCCAACATTTTTTGTGAGAACTTAAAATGCACATTCAACAAGGGCATTGGTTTACATGAAGAGCAGTCATCTGGGGCCTTTCCCTTCTTAAGAATGAGAGAAATATTTGCTTCTCTCAGAGAAGGCGAGAGGCAGCCCTGACTATGTGAATCATTATACATATTGATAAGTGGCCTGGCCAATTCCCCAATCAATTCTTCATAGAACTCAGCTTGGAATCCATCTGGTCCAGACGCTTTGCCACCCCCTGGAGCTGCCTTACCGCGTCCTGTATTTCCTGGGTTGCCAGGGGGCATTCAAGAACAACACCTGTACCGAAATTAGGCCGGGGAGGGTCAGATGTTATTTTTATAAAAAGACTCTATCTTCCTCGTTCTACACTTACAGCCCTGTGATCTATACAATTCGACACAGAACTTTCTAAAGGCTGCACTACTCATTTCACGATCACAAGTCAGGGTACCAGCACTTTTTCTAATAGACATAATGGCTTGCGGAGCCATTTTCTTTCTGGCAAGTTATTGTATATACCTGCCCGGCTTGTCACCGTATTCAAATAATCTCTGCTTCGCCAGTAATATGCTGTTTGAGTAAGTGTGGTATTCAAAGTTGCCCTGTGGGCTGTGATCAGCTGCAGTTTAGTAATGGAGGGTCTATCCACATACACTGTCTCACCCGCCTTCAGGCGAGCGACAAGCAGATGCTTTTCTTCTCCTTTTTGTCTTAATGAGATAACCAAGCATCACACATATGCCTTAGCAGTCTCCCACATCACCAAAGGGTTACTGGCCGTGTTTGAGTTGATATCCCAGAAGGTTTTAAATTCATGCAAGAAATATTGTGTGAACTTACTATCCTTCAATAGGAAAAGGTCCATACGCCAATTTCGGGAAGCTGTCTTATCATCACTAGTCTTAACCTCCATATATACTGCGGCATGGTTGGAAATAGTTATATTACCTACTTTACAAAACAATATTGAGTTCAAATGTGTCGAAGGGACAGAAACATATCGATTCTGGTCTGGCATTTGTGTGGGTTAGATTAAAAAGTAAAGTCTTTACCCTGAGCGTGAAGACGCCTCCACACGTCTACCTGCCCCAACTCCCTACTCATATCCGCCCACTGCCGAGATCTTAAAGATGGCTGAAGGGTGACCTTATGGGGGTTTACAAAATTATGAGTGGCATGGATAGGACAAATAGACAAAGTCTTTTCCCAGGGGACGGGAAGTCCAGAATGAGAGTTCATAGGTTTAGGTTGAAAGGGGAAAGACATAAAAGAAACTTAAGGGACACTTTTCTCCACACAGAGGTGGTACGGGTACGGAATGTGCTGCCAGAGGATGTGGTGGACGCTGGTACAATTACAATATTGAAGAGGCATTTGGATGGGTATATGAATAAAAAGGGTTTGGGGGGATATGGGCTGGGTGTTGGCAGGTGGGACTAGTTTGGTTTGGGATATGTGGTTGGCATGGACAGGTTGGACTGAAGGGTCTGCTTCCAAGCTGTACATCTATATGACTCTATGACTCTATATGCCCGCAGAGCTCTTATGTATTCTGTCCAGCCCTGGGTTGATGATACAATTAAAATATCCCCCTATAATTGTGTGGTGCATCCCGAGAACACTTCCATTACAAATTTAAAAGAGTGTGCCGGGGGTGGGGTGGGGGTGGTGGCAACAAAGATTCAAAATCACATATACCTCTCCATATATTAGCGCATTAATGAATATATACCGTCCAGACTCATATTTTATCTGGCTTAGCATTTGGAAAGGAAGATTCTTCCGAATAAGAATGGCTACTCACCTACTTATTGAGCTGAAAGATGAAAAGAACACCTTGCCAAAACCACCGTATTGCAGCTTCGAATGCTCCTTAGCAAGTAGCTGTGTCTCCTGTAGAAGGGCTACATTTACCCTTTGTTTTTAAAGACTTGATAATATCTTATTCCTTTTGATTGGTGAGTGGCTCCCCTTGACATTTCAGGTACACCACCTAAACGAATGACTAGCCATGATAATTCAAACAAGCCCGAAACCCCCCAGGAGGAAGAACCCCATCCAAAAGACAATGAATTAAAACCAAAAATGATTCACATACGAAACACTTTTAAAAAGCAGCTAAATCAAAACAACTAAGAACCACTCCTAAAAACAAATAACATAAAACATTTTTAAAAGGAGACTTTCCCCCTTGTTCACAAGGGGCACTATCATCTTCCAATAAACCAACCATTACATCTCCCAGTGAGAGCCATACCCTCGATCCAGGCATTACAATATGGAGTAAATAAATTCCAACATCTTACGAGACAGGAATTAAAAGTAGGCGACCCCCGCATACCAACACCTAGATACACTTAGCAAGACAACACAAGATGAAAATATATGAAATTACAAAATTACAATCCCAGCAAGTAATAAGCAACCAAAGTTTAAAAAAACGCCCACATATAGTCAAATAAACTCCACTCGCTATAGGTAAGGGTCCATAGAAAGGATAAGGAAGGGTCTCCCACATCACATCCCCTCACCAAGGAATCATGGAGACAAGAAAGAAGAAGAAAGGGCGAGAAAAACAAAAGCAGGGGCAAAATAAAGTCATTATCCATACATGTCAAGTCCTTCAGTCTATGTGAGAGCATCCAGGTATTATTTTATTTTTTTTTCCGGTGATCTGAAGTAATATACAGATCCTCCATGACTGCAGCGCATAGAATATTGAGTATTTAAATCCCTCAAATGCTTCGTACCATCAACAAATGCCTTGCACTTGTGGACACAGCCAGAGAGAAGTCCTGGAAGAAGATTATCCTGGAGCCCTTGTATATCATGGCATGAGAATCCTTCCCCAAGACTCTGGAGGCCTCTAGCAGCATCTGTTTTTCCCTCTAATGTTGAAGTTGAACTAGGACTGGGCAGGGGCGCTGGTCTGGTTGGGTAAGAGACATTACAGAGTATTCATTACAGCAACAGTGATGATGTGAAGATAATGTCCAAATCAAGAACAGTTTGTAGTTTCATTATCATGCTTATAATTTCGCAAAAATATTATTGCGAACTTTAGACATAGGGCCAGAGATGGTGATATTAGGTCAGACAACCAAAAGCATTGCCAAATAAGCAGGTTTTGAGGAATGTCTTAAAGGAGGAAAGCAGACCTATGAAGGTTTGGCTGTGAATTTCAGACCTTGCTGCTTTGGCAACTGTAAAAGCAGCCACACAGGTGAGGTAATGAATTACCAGATCATTGGGAGTCTCGAACAGAATGGGTTGTCGAGGTCTCAAATGGTGTGAGATACAGCGAGCTAGGCATGATAACACCCAGGAATTACATCAAGGGTGAGAATTTTAAATTCTCCCACATTGGATCTGTCTAAATCATTCCCAAGAACAAACAGTATTCCTGGAACTGACACTCTGTCACTCAGTCTCACTGATACCTCCTCAACCTCGATTTGGCACTCCACCTAATGTTGCACAAGGGAATGCTAAATTTCTGTTCCCATTCCACCAATTATCACGCTGTTGAGTAACATGTCATAAAGAGTGGAAGTGCTTCCATTTCTTACTCTTAGAGGCCGAGGGAAAGTGAGGACTGCAGATGCTGGAGGTCAGAGTTGAAAAGTGTGGGGCTGGAAATGCACAGCAGATGGCAGCATCCGAGGGGCAGGAGGGTCGACGTTTCAGGCATAAGTCCTTCTTCAGGAAGGTGGGACGTAAGGAAGGGTGATGGGGTGATAATTAAATAGGAGGTTGGGGTGGAGCTGGGTGGAAGGTAGCTTGGAAGGCGATAGATGGATGTAGATGGGGTCTGATGGTGATAGGTCAGAGAGGAGGGTGCAGTGGATAGGTGGTAGGACAGCTGAAATCGTCAAACTATACAGCATCAACGTTGACTTCACCAATTTCCAAATCGCTCCTCGGCAACGTCATCCCAGATCCAACCGTTCAAATTCGCACTGCACTCTTGAGCTGTTCTAACTGTACATCTTCCTTTCCACATATCACTAACACTCCCACCTACATCTTCCTATCACCCTCCCAGTGACTCTCCTGCCAGTCCAGCTCCTACCCTCCGATTTAACTTTCAGCCCGCTTGTCCCCCAGCCACATTCCTGACGATGAGTTTATGCCTGATATGTCGATTGTTCTACTCTTCAGATGCTTCCTGATCTGTTGTGCCTTTCTGGCTCCTCACTTCTCAACTATTAGATACTGAACAAATCCCGTATCTTGCAAAAATTATAACTTCTTGTCCTCTCCCACACCCCATTTTTTTTCTTAGTAAGGTTTATCTACAGATACGAATTCTTTATAGAGATCAGGCACTGACTCCATACACAACACCTGTCTAGGTTGTATACTTGCTTGCAGCTCCTCAGCTCCACTCGGGGTCTCCTTTACCAAGTTCACTAATGCTACTGGCTGAAACTGTTTTACCACATTTTCCCCAAAGTGTCTTCCTTCAATGCACAGCACTGTGTGTCCCAGCTTACTGCAGTGAAAACACATTTTCCCAGTGCCCTTCTTAAAACATCAGCACTGCAATTTTATGTGTTCCACACTCTTATAGTGAGAACACCTGAGGCTTTCACTTCCTTTCAGCCCCTTGGGCTTTTCTTTTCACCTGTGGTAAACTATTGCCAATGTGTTTTTCTCTATGTTTTGTAGTTTAGGATCTTCACTTCTCCCAATTTCTATCCCTCACAGGATGAAAATCCTCCCAGAGCTAAATTTCATCTCATGCACCAATGCATACTTAACTGGCATTTCTGCGGCGCTTCTCACTTCTTGAACTTTCTGTTTATTTGCATGAATTCTTAGCACCTCTGGAAATGAGTCTTTAAACACGTCCAGCAGAATAATCGCCCATCGGGCCTCACAGGCTTTATCCATTTCTAAGGCCTGCACCCATTTATCAAAATGACTGTGGTTAATTCTTTCAAACTCAATATAAGTCTGACCTGGTTCCATCTCTATATTTCAAAATCGCTGTCTATATTCTTCGAGTATCAATTCAGAAGCTCTCAAAATAGACTGTTTGGCATCTGCATAATCTCTTGCTCCATCATGTGACAGCACTGCACATACCTCTCAAACTGTGCCAACCATCTTCTTCTGAACTAGCATTTCCCACATGTTCACTGGACACACCATCTGCCGAGATAATTTTGCAAATGAAATAAAAACGTTTTTGGCATTTTTCTCACCGAAATATGGCAATTTATTAACATAGTTGAATACATCCCTACGTTCTCCCTGCATCTTCCTTCTGCTAATTTAACTTTCTTATTTAGTTCCAAACTTTTGAATTTCAAATTCTCCCTCTCTTCCTTTTTCCTCTCTTACTCTTTCTCTGTCTTCTCTCTCTCTCTTTCTGCCTCTCCCTTTATCCTCTAACTCCAGTTGTCCACTTGCAATTTCAGTTTTTTCTACCTCGACTGCATTTGCCTGCTTCTCTGATACACTAATGCGCTTGACCAACTCCATTATGATGACAGCTTTCCTTTTGTCCCTGGTGAAAGCCAATTCTAATCTACATGTTAATTCTAAAAGTATGCCCTTCCTTTATCTTTCTACGCTTTATTGGTAAATTTGGGAATCATCTTCAAACGCCAGAACCTCTTTAGTAATGTACAAAGCCATTTCTTTTATTTAACCAACCACAAGGAAACAAAATTAAATGAATTTTCTCACCTATTTTATTTGAAGATCTAGGTCACTAACTGCCCAAGTGGTGGAATCTGTGGGTCCTTTTGTACCCCAAATCCCATACGACAAGCCCGCAAACCGTTATGATATCGATGTCGCACCCCTCTGTTCATTAAGAACACACACCCAGAAAAGCTTATCTCGTCCCGTAATCTGTTAAAATATGAGTGACAGAGAAGTCCCTAATTCAACTTTTAAAAGAAAAATAACAATTTATAAGTATGTAAGTTCACTCGCTAGGCTTGGAGGTTTGTTTTCAGATGTTTCATCACCATGACTAGGTAACATCATCAGTTAGAGTCTCCGGTGACGCACTGGTGGTATGTCCAGGCTGTCTATTGATAGGTTTTGGTTTGTTAAGTTGGGTGATGTCATTTCCAGTTCTTTTTTGCAAGGGAAGGTAGCTAGAATCTAAGTTGATGTGTTTATTAATGTACTTCTGTTTGGAATGCCATGCCTCTAAGAACTTTCGTGCGTGTCTTTGTTTCGCCCGTCCTAGGATGTGTGTGTAGTCCCAGTGAAGTGGTGCCCTTCTTTGTCTGTATGTATGGAAACTAGTGATAGTGGGTCATGTCTTTGAGTGGCCAGCTGATGTTCATGTATCCTGGTAGCACGACAACAGTTTGAAATGGAGGAAAAATTATTTTATGTACACTGTTTAATCAGTGTGTGTTCAGATAAGGAAGATTGTTCATATGTATACAACACATTCTGAATGAACAACAGAGACACAGTTAACGAAAAATGGTGCACATGATGTATCACACTTATAAAGCATTAAGTCATTATTTGATCGTCATCTCAAGTGATATTTTCCCCTTCTCTCAACGTTCCCCATTTTCTGGGATTCCTTACTCTTGCCTCTCATTCTCATCAGGATATGTGTTATAAATCTTACTTATGGTATACTCGGTTGTACATGCACTGTACAAAGGACCACAACACACAGGAATTGCCAAACAGTGAGGGATGTACATCTACCTATTTCGATAATCTAGTTTTCTCATTTTTCTTATCTCCACATCTATATTCTCTCTCGTTCTCTCTTTGTATTTAGTTAAGAAATCCACCAATTATTCCTCGTATCCCTTCTCTCAAAACTCCATCCTCCGGTTTATATCTATTGTTCTCTTCTTGATGTGATGTGATTATTATTGAGCAATGACATGTGGGAGGAGCTGGCCAGAGTTAATTGGAAGGTGAGCCAAGAAAGAAAGACGATGGCGCAGCAATGCAGGAGTTTCTGGGAATGATTCTGTCGCTAATGTCAGAAATTCATCCCAAAGAAGATGAGACACAATTAGGGGAGGACAAGGCAGCCAGGAGTGATAAGGCATCAAACCAAAAGAGGAAACATGCAATGTGGTGAAGATGATTGGGAATCCAGAGAACTAATTGGCTCTGAAACTACATAAAGTTGGCATTAGTAACGCTACAGAGCTCTTAATCATGGTCATGCAGAGAAACAGAGGGAAACACATTTACCTCAAACAGAAGATGGCATTACTGAGGCAAAACTGCAAATGAATTAAGCAATTGAATTAAAATCAGTAAAGTATTTTTGCGCAATGTGTCAGATTGAAAGCAAGACCCGGGTAGACAGACCCTCAGCAGAATGAGAATTTAAAAATGAAAGTATTTCAACATCAGAAATCAGAGTAGGTCACTGAGTACAGGGCTGATGGGTGAATGGGTTTCAGTGAGAAATGGGGAACAGACAACAGATATGCATTGCAGATATTGCAGCTCCATACTGCGTATTCATGTAGTGTTGTAGACCACAGCAGCTGAAGTAGCAAACCTGCATTTCACCACAACCTGTAACTTTTTGCCTGGGACAATCTCCTCAGTCTGCCATTACCGTCAACACCATCTATGGCTCAGGGACGCGTGTGGGTAAAAGTTTCCGGGCAGAACCATGTGTACCTAAACCTCATGCTAACCCATTAAAGCTACCGCATTAGACCAACAGATCTGATTGAAGCTCCGCAGTCCTGCCACATTCAGTCATAAATGGTGATGGACGGTTAAACAAATGATGGAGGAAAGGGATCCACGAACATCCCCATTCCAAATAATGGAACAGGCCTGCACATCAGTGTAAGAGACCAGGATGTGGTGTCTGCACCATTCTCAGTCAGAAGTGTTGAGTTAATGATTCGTCTCACCCTCGCCATGATGCCCACAGAATCACAGATACCAGCCTTCAAACAATTTGATTCACTGCACGTGACATGAAGAAACAGCTGAACACAGTAGATACGACAAAGGCAGTGGGCCCTGACCCCATTCCTGCAATAGGACTGAAGACTTGTGCTGCACAGCGAGCCGTGTCCCTGGGGAAGCTGTTTCATTCCAGCTAAGGGGAGAATAATTACAATCTGACCAATTACCTCCCCCTTAGTCTCATCACGACAGTCAAATGGGTGGGAGCTCAAGCAGCACAAAAATAACCTGCGCAGTGTGGTTTCAGATAGGTCCCCAAATGGAGATGGTGCTGCTGTGGAAATGTCATTGGATTACTAATCCAGACCATGCTAATGCTCTGGCAGCTGGTGGAAGTTAAAAACAATTAATAAAATATCGAGATTTAAAATCAGTTACCTGTAATATTTACCCTGAAGCCAATGTCGATTGTAAACAGCTGTTTGCTTCCCCAAAGTACTTTCAAGAAGTGAATTTCCGGTGGTTTCCTGGTCTGGACTAAAAATGACTCCAGACGCATATACGTGTGATAAAATGTTCAATGGTCTCTGAAATGGCTCCAAAATTATCATCTCTGCTTCTAATCTGTCTCGCCCTGTTAGAGTTTTATATATTTCACTGAGATCTCCACTCATTTTCCTAAAGGCCATGGAATACAGGCCCAGTTGCCCCAAACTCTGCTCCCACAGCATGTCTGACATCTCAGAGATTAGTCCGCTCATCTTTGCTGCACTCCCTTAATGTCAGGTTTGTCCTTTATTAGGTAAGGAGACCAAAACTGCCCACAATACTGTACAAAGTTCGAGATGGGGTCTCACCAAGGCCCTGTACAGCTGCAGTAAGACACCCTTACACCTGGACTCAAATCCCCCTGAAATGAAGTTCAACACAACATTTACTTTCCTAACTGCTTTCTGTTCCTGCAAAAAAATACTTCCAGCGACTAGTGTACAGGGAATTCCAGATCCTTTTCAGTGTTACAGCTACCCACCTGTTGGGTCTATGTACACTGGTAATGTGACCCAATACCATTCGAAGTGTTTTCTTGTTTCAGAGTTCACTGCCCTGTATGGACGGCGGAGGTTGGTAATGAATGAAACAATAAGAAGCATAAGTCCCTTTATAGAGTAACATTTTTCAACCTTTTCAACTGGTAGGCTGCCGTTCTCTTTTTCCAATCAAAGAGCACAACGTCACATCTACCCACATTGTTCTTCATTCCCTGGCATTTGCACAGACACTCCACTTGCGTCAGTCACCTTGGAGCATTTTTTACTTCCTCCTCACCCACTCACAATCTGATATCGATAAATGCCATTATCAGGATTGTAGATCTTGCATTTGATTCCCTTTGACAAAAGTTTGGTGTATATTTGAAATGGCTAGTGCCCAACCACTACATCCTGCTATACCCCCGAGTCCTCTGCTCTGAAAAAAAACATTGATTTATTCCTATTCACTGTTTCCTGTAAGCTGTCCCATTGTAAAACCATGCCCTTCTGTTAGCCCCAGTCCCGTACAATTCAAATTTGCAAAATAGGCTTGGGGATTGATCAAAACTTTTTATGAAAATCCAATCGCAATGCATTGATTGCTTCTCAATAGTTTTGGTGAAAGTCAGTTTCTGAAGTATGATTCCCATTTGATAAATATCTGCTGTTTTATTCTCAGCCCACTGCTTTCAGTTCAAGTACTTTCTCCATAACGTTTATTTGCTAATTGTATTCTATTCCCTTTTTCTCTATCACCAGATTCAACTTTCCTCGTATTACGAGGAAGATTGTTTTTATGTTTTGTTTTCTTCTGTAAGGACATTTCTGAAATATTTGCTGCTTAGTTCTGCCATGTCCCTCTTCCCCATTCTCCATTCTCTGGATATAGACTGTAAAGAACCTGCACGTATTTTTCCCTTAATTTTGCCATTGACGTACTTTATGAAGCTATTACAAGTTCACTCTTATTACCCTTGTGCATATAGCGTGTTCTGAAACCCATCGATTTCTGTCTTAAGCCTTTCAATGATTGACCTTGCACAACCATGTACCCATAGAAGCATAGACTGTGCACCGTCAGAAATACAGCACGGTCACCATCAGTCCCACGAGCTGGAAACGTGATGACACTTGAAGAGGTCGTCCAAGTACTTTGTAACTCTGAGGTTACCCGTGACAAACTCCCTCTCCGTTCGTACATACGAGGCCCCAAAACCCTCTCGGTAAAAAACGATCCTCAAGTCCCCTCTAAATCTCAAACACTTCACTGACTAAAATGAACAGATGCTGTCTATCCACACTGTCCATGTCCCTCATAATCTTTCCTTCTGAATCACATCCCCCTCAGCCTTCTCTGCTCCAAAGTAAATAACCCGAGCTAATCCCACCTCTCTCCATAGTTGATATGCTCCATCCTAGGGAACATCCTGGTGAATATCCTCTGCACCCCCTCCAGTGCAATCACATCCTTCCTGTAATGTGACTCCCAGAACTAAACACAGTATTCTATCTTGGCCTAACCAAAGTTCCGCATAGCACTTATAATCTGTGCATCGATGAATAAAGGCTGTGCTTACACTATCTTTGTTTTTTGAACTTGTGTATTTACCTGTCCCGTCACATTCAGGCTTCTTCTGAGCTCCCTCGTGTGCTGTCATTCACTTAGTACTCCACTGTCTGCTTTCTTCTTCCAAAGTGCATCACCTCATTTTTATCAGGGTTGCATTACATCTTATACTAATCTGTCCATTCCATCTGTATCTTCCTGTAACATAAGACCTTCCTCCTCACTGCCAACCACCCGGTCAATCGTTGAATCAAACACAAACTTATTTATCACACTCTCCCCACCCCTCGTATATTTTCACAGATTACCACTTATGAATATCACAAATAATAAGGTTACAGATCACACCACGCCAGGTTATAGCCCAACAGGTTGATTCAGAGGCACTAGCTTTCGAAGCACTGCTTCTTCATCAGATAGTTGTGAGGTTTGAAAGCTCGTGTCTCGGAATAAACCTGGTGTTGTATGATTTTTAACTTTGTCCACCCCAGTCCAATACTGCCATCTCCGAATCACAAATAATAAGGAACACAACATTGATCCCTATGGTGCACCATTAGACACCAGCCTCCAGACACACCAACAGGCTCCTACTACCACCCTCTGACTCCTACCACTAAAGTTGATTTAGATGCAACTTGGCAAGTCACTAATGACTCTTACCTATTCCCTGGTTATTCTGTTCCACTTGACACACTTGTTGAATACCTGGGGATTCTCCCTAAATTTGCCACGCCATCAGATTTCCATGCCCCTGTATTAGTCAGTCCTCTCCGAATGAAGAATTCTTATTGCAGTCTTAAATGGCCTGTCCCTTATCCTGCCTTTTTTTTGCCTTAAATGTCGAGTAGGCAGCCAGTGTAACATCCTGTTTATTTCCACTTTGTCCTATGTTTCGTAAATTTTCAAAATTTCACTGCGATCACCTCACATTCATTGAAACCTTAGAGTACACAGGCCGAGTTGCTGCATCAGACTATCTCACTATCTGAGAGACAAATCTGGAGAATGTCCATTGCATTTCCACTGTGGTCAGTATATTCTTTCTCAGATTAGGTCACTAAAACTGTACACATATTTTAGGTACAGGTTCACCAACTCTGTACACAATACTCCAGATACAGTCTCACCAACCCTGTACACAATACTCCAGGTTCAGTCTCACCAACTCGTACACAATACTCAAGGTACAATCTCACCAGCTCTGTACACAATACTCCAGGTACAGTCTCACCAACCCTGTACATAACACTCCAGATACAGTCTCACCAACCCTGCACACAATAGCCCAGGTACAGTCTCACCAACCCTGTACACAATACTCCAGATACAGTCTCACTAATACACTATGAAACTACTTCAACATTTCATTGCATCGATATTCTGACTCCTTTAATCGAAGGTGAACCCAACTTTAACTTTCCACTTACATAATTCTGAAGTTATTAAGTATGATTTCCTTTCAAAAATACACACTGATTCTCTTCAATGTTGCTGTTAATTTCTAAATATCCAATAACACATCTTGTCTCATAGATTCCAAAAATGTCTGTACAGTTGTCAAGTTAATTGGTCTGCATTTATTTACGCTATTACTTTTTCATTGTCTGGATGCCTGAATTCATTGCATTCATCTACGATCATGTTTGGATCACGTTTAGTACCTTCCATTTATCTACAATGGCTTTCCTGCCTCTTTGGAATGTACAGGAAAATGAAACACAATTATCGCCAGTGCAATTAATACTTCTATTGCTGATTTATTTCTGACATTTTGAATACATCTGTTTCGTCAGACTAAGCGATGCTCAGTCCAGCTACATGTTCAAGTACTACCTTGTTACTGATAAGAATTGACTTTCTGCCTTTTGCTCCTGAAGGCCAATATGATCACTTGGTATTTCTGGGTGATTTTCTGGCTCTTTGTCCATGAAGACAGATGCGAAGTAACTGGTTATTTCTTTGCCATTTCCCTGTTCTCCACAGTAACATCTCATCTCCCGATTAAATTTCCACGTTTGATCATATTTTTATTTTGTTTCCCTTGAAATATAGATCGTCGATTTATACAGTCTTTGTTTTCCTGTTTGTTAGCGTGCATGTTTGCTTTTTGATTTCCTTATCAATTTCATGTCCCTCCTTTTCTGGATTGTAAATTTCTGACATTTCTCAGTTTTCCACAATATCTGGATTTCCTCTGAAGTCACTTTTTATGGTTAATATAATCTTTAATTTGTTATGTTAACCATCATAACGTCACTTTCTCACTCTTGAGTGTTTGTATGGAAAAGAAATTGGCTTTTGTTTCAGACTTTGCAGTATTTGTACAAACTCGATATATCCAAGAACATTGTAAGAGGATAGAGAAGAAATTTTGGGAGCCTGGCAGATATTTTTACATCATCGCTGGCCATGGGTGAGGTCCCAAATGACTGAAGGACAGGAATTGTTGTGTCCTTATTCAAGAAGGGCGATAAAGAAAATCCTGGGAACTATAGACCAGTAAACCGGACACCTGTAGTGGGTAAGGTACTTGAGAAGATTCTGAGACATAAGATAAATGCATATTTGGAAATGCAGTGATTCGAAGCAGTCAGCACGGCTTTGTGTATTGGAGATCATGACTGACAAATTTATTAGCGTTCTTTGATGAAGTGACCAGCAACGTTGATGAAGACAGGGTGGTATACGTAGTCCAATTGATTTTAGTAAGGCCTTCAATAAGGGTTCATATGGTACGTTGTTCTGGAAGGGTAGATTGCATGGAATGGAGAGGGAACATGGCAAATTAGATACAAATTTGTCTTGATGGTAGGGACCAGAGAGTAATAGTGGAAAGGATTCTTGTCGGACTGGAGGCCTGTCACTAGTGGTGTGCATCAGTAGTCGGTGCTGGGCCCATTATTGCTGTTATATGTATAATGATTTAGTTTAAAATGTACAAGGCATGATTAGTAAGCTTGCAAATGACACTAAATAATGTGGTCTCGTGGATAGTGAGGAAGATTATCAGAAATTGCAGCAGGACCTTGATCAGTTGGGACGTGCAGCAAGAATTGGCAAATTGAGTAGAGTATGTATAAATGTGAGATCTTGCATTTTGCAAAGTCAATTCAAGGTCGGAGTTTCATCGTGAATGGCTGGGCCTCAAGGGTTGTAGTAGTGGAACAGACGGACCCTGGAATTCAGGTGCACGGTTCGCTGAAAGTTGATTCAGAGATAGATAGGATAGTGAAGAAGGCTTTTGGCACACTGGCCTTCATCAGTCTGGGCATTGAATACCGAAGTTGGGGGGTTCTGTTGCAGTAATACAGGATGGTGGTGAGGCTATACCTGTCGCATTATGTTTAGTTTTGTTCACTTTGCTCTTGGAAGGATGTTATTAAACTGAAAAGGGTGCACAAGAAATTTACACAGATGTTGCCAAGGATTCTATTGTCTGGATTTTAAGGAGCGATTGGACAAGCTAGAAATTTATAACCTTAAGGTGTATGAGACTGATGGGGATCTGACAGCGTGCATAAGATCATGGGACGCATGAAAAGAGTGAATGCACTCAGTCTTTTTTTTTCCCCAGGGTTGGGCGATCCCAGACGAGAGGGCATCAGCTTAAATTCAGTGGAGAAGGAATAAACAGGAACCTGAGGAGCATTTTTTTTTACACACAGGGTGGTACGCATATGGAATGAACTGCCAGTGGAAGTGGTTGTGGAGCGTACATTAAAAACATTTAACAGGCAATTGGACAAATACTTGGGTCGGAAAGTATTGGAAGGACACCGGGCAATAGCAGGGAAATGATATTTGTGTAAATGAACATTTTGTTTGGAATGGACCACTTTGGGCCGAATGGAATATTTTTGTGATGTAGGACTCTATGACTCAAACAACCATTGCTTTTCTCTCACTGAATATTATATTTTATTTTTTGCCAATTCACTGGAACTAACTTGACCCTCGAGCCTCCAGGCTTCCTCGATGTTTGACTATAATGTTCAAAATTTCTATATTGCGTCAGAATTGCTCAAAGCTGCTTCAGCACAAAGTTAGTAGTTAGTTCTCCTGGCAACACAACACCAAATCCGAAATAACCTGCACTCTAGATTGGTTCACAACCTCCTATCCAACTACTTGATATACATTTATGGAATTTATTTTTCACAACATGAGCAGTCACTTAGGTAACGCAGTTTCAATGCAAATTGATACCATCTAGTATTACTGCTGGACCCACGATTATTTGTTGTTCATTCACAGGATGAGGGCGTTGCATTTAAAAGCAGCATTTATTGCCCATGCCAGAGGACAGTAAAGAGTCAACAGCGTTGCCTTGGGTCTGGAGTCACATGCAGGCCAGACCAGGGAAGGACAGCAGTTTCCTTCCCTAAAGGACATCAGTGAACCAGATGAGTTTTTCCAACCATTGACAATGGATCAAGGTTTGTGCGAAAATTTGTAGCTCGGGTGCTCGTTGTTGTGGTTCTGTTCGCCGAGCTGGAAGTTTTTGTTGCAAACGTTTCGTCCCCTGGCTAGGAGACATCATCAGTGCTCTGGAGCCTCCTGCGAAGCGCTTCTTTGATGTTTCTTTCGGTATTTATAGTGGTCTGTCCTCGCCGCTTCCGGGTGTCAGTTTCAGCTGTCCGCTGTAGTGGTTGGTATATTGGGTCCAGGTCGATGTGTTTGTTGATGGAGTTTGTGGATGAATGCCATGCCTGTAGGAATTCCCTGGCTGTTCTCTGTCTGGATTGCCCTATGGTAGTAGTGTTTTCCCAGTCGAATTCATGTTGCTTGTTGTCTGAGTGTGTGGCTACTAGGGATAGCTGGTCGTGTCGTTTCGTGGCTAGTTGATGTTCATGCATGCGGATTGTTAGCTGTCTTCCTGTTTGGCCTATATAGTGTTTTGTGCAGTCCTTGCATGGTATTTTGTAAACTACATTAGTTTTGCTCATGTTGGGTATCGACTCCTTTGTTCTAGTAAGTTGTTGTCTGAGCGTGGCAGTTGGTTTGTGTGCCGTTATGAGTCCTAAGGGTCGCAGTAGTCTGGCTGTCAGTTCTGAAACGCTCCTGATGTATGGTAGTGTGGCTAGTCCTTTTGGTTGTGACATGTCCTCGTTCCGTGGTCTATCTCTTAGGCACCTATGGATAAAGTTGCGCGGGTATCCGTTTTTGGCGAATACCTTGTATAGGTGTTCCTCTTCCTCTTTTCGCAGTTCTGGTGTACTGCAGTGTGATGTGGCTCTTTTGAATAGTGTCCTGATGCAGCTTCGTTTGTGTGTGTTGGGGTGGTTACTTCCATAGTTTAGGACTTGGTCTCTGTGTGTTGTTTTCCTGTGTACCCTTGCGGTGAATTCTCCGTTCGGTGTTCTCTGTACTATCACGTCTAGGAATGGGAGTTGGCTATCCTTTTCTTCTTCTCTCGTGAATCGGATTCCTGTGAGTGTGGCGTTGATGATCCGGTGTGTTATTTCTATTTCCGTGTCTTTGATGATTACAAACGTGTCATCGACATATCTGACCCAGAGTTTGGGTTGAATTTGTGGTAGGGCTGTTTGTTCTAACCTTTGCATAACTGCTTCTGCTAAGAGTCCCGAGATTGGTGATCCCATGGGTGTTCCGTTGATTTATTCGTATGTCTGATTGTTGAATGTAAAGTGTGTAGTGAGGCACAAGTCCAGTAGTTTAAGTATGCCGTCTTTGTTAGTTTGGCCATTTTTTCTTTTTTTTTTAGTGCCTTTTTTTGCGGTGTGTAGTCCTGTTGTGTCCTATAGTGACAGCCTGTTCTATGGTCCGGGTCCATTCATGATTAGTGGTTTTTGAAATTAACGACTTTTGGCGCGCAATTTCTTCTTTGTATTTGTGCAGTCGGTCCTCTTCAATACCCAGTCCATCACACCCGCGAGTTCTCTGACAGGTCTAAAATACACCTACCTCCTCTTTAAATACTTTCAGTGATTAAGCTCCCTTAACTCACTAACCCAGATAATTTTAGACATTGATTTCCCTCTGTGAGAGCAAAACGACTCCCCACACAGACACTGTCACCTATTGATATGAACAAGAGGTGAACACAAGGGCTTAGGAAAGAGTGAATGACCTTGATATCAAGGATGTAATTGACTGAGAATGGCATCTGGACCATCTATTGATTTGAATTTAATGGGAATCAGGTGTTCCCTCCCTACTGGTTGGGGTCTTTCAGAGCACAAAGGAAGATGTTTGTGGGCGGTGGCTGACAATCTTCTCAGTCCCAGGACATCCGTTTAGGAGATCCTCAAGTTCACCTCCTCAGCAGAAACATCTTCAGCTCCTTCGTCAACGTCTATGCGCCCACACCCCTGGCACCACTCTCCCCCCATCCACCATAAGATCAGAAGCGGGGTGATCACTGAAGATCACACAATGTTCAGAACGTTTTGTCCCCCCTCAGCTCCTGAGCCAGTCTCTGTGTCCATGTGCAGCAAGACCTGGACAGCAGTCAGGTTTGTGCTGTTAAAGTGTTGGTAACATTCATGTAACAGCACGGCCAGACACTACACATTTCCACAGTTAAAAGAGGGGCTCATTCAGCACCTCAAGCTGGTTACATGGATATGTGGAAGCCATTCAGCCCATCGAAACGACTGAAGAAGAAGAGGGACAGCCCATTCAATCGTGCTGCCTGGTCCCCAGAAAGAGGAGGGAACTGGTCAGTACATTGAGCTGTTAAACAAGAACATGCAGAGACCAATCAGACCCTTGATACTGTTCTGTGGAAGCAGGAGGAGGCCATTCAGCCCTCAAGACATTTATACAGGAACATGTGGGTGTCATTGATGCTCCAACCTGAAAAACCAATGGAGCAGAGAATGCACTCATAGACGGCTCACGATGTTCCTCGTGGCTCCATTGCCTGTAGAACACATGATACTTTAACACGTTTCGCCGGCTGTGAGGAAGGAAGCCAAATGTTTTGTACGAAGTCTCAAAGAGTCATCTTCTGTCTCTGAAGACCGACCCATGTTCTCCATGGAAGTCAGAAGCTGAGGCGAATTGTTAACTGTTTTAGCATGAAGGTATTGAACCTCCTTCGGGATTATGGATTACATGACGTTCATAATATGGGGAGACCTTAGCCAAAGACTGACCCCATCTCTCTCAATCGAAATTAGGAGTGGAGTAGGGTCGGAGGGACGTTCCCATAGGCTTTTAAACTATCGACAATCATGTGAACCGAGTAATAAGCAAGCCATGGAATTTATCACCATATCAGTGTCTGTTTGGAATATAATGAGTCCACCCCCTAAAGGTTCAACGCAACACCCCTTATTCCCTCAAAGCGCTACAGATTGATCCTCATGCACATCCGTTGGTACAATCATCTCAAAAATTAGTCTGGTGACACTCTTTTGCACTCTTTCTGCCAAGAAGATTATTCCTTATAAATGAGAGAAAATCTGCCCACAATACCCCAAATACTATCTCAACGATACTCTCAGGGTTGATCACAATAATTCTGTTCCCTCACTTAGTTCTCTCAGCTTGTTTCCTGTGCTGTAAAAAGCCATTACTTCTCTCTACACTGCGGATGATGTGTAATTTAGACGTTCCTAACGTATGTACGTCAGCATCAATAATTTCATCACCAGAGGTGCCAATGGAGATGTATATCACTCTCGGAGGGAGACTCAATGAGAAAGAATTCACTCGAAACAGGGAATGGTCACCTACCTGAATGGAAATGACTTGCAGGAACATGGAAATCAGGCAGAGGAAGGGAGCTGTGTTTTCTTTTGTTCTGCCCTCACGGGATGTGTGCAGCCCTGGTCAGACCAGTATGTTATGCTGATCCTGAACTGAGTGGCTAGTTCAGCTGTTCCACAGGACAGTACAGAGTAAAACACACCGCAGTGGGTTTGCAGTCACACAGACATCTGACCAGGGAAGGATGGCCCAGTGACTTCTCCACAGGACATGAGGCAAGCAAATAGGCTTTGTTAAAACAAGTGGTGATGGTTTCATTTGCATTCCATCAACTTCCTTCATGAGACACCAGAACATTATTATTCTGTGCCGCTTGATGATGAGTCAATGACTTGACCACCATGCACTGTCTGTCCATCTGACAGATTCTGCGGAGAGGAAAAACTACCCATCTCAAGTGCAAATATTTTGTAACCTAAGCAAAATTAGAAGAGACTTGAAACGGTTATATCCGGATTTACCAAAGACAAAATGCTGAATTATTCAGCAGTTGCACTGAGGCTGAGAAGGAGACTGAAACATCCTGATCGTGGCCTTGGGCAGGATTGGTGAGTGGGGAGAATGTGTAGAAATGTAAGTCTGAATGGAGAAAAAAGATCATGGAGTTTAAGAACAGTCTGGTTTCTCCTCGCGTTTTGCTGAGTAAGTTGTGAATAGTAATTTGCTAATTATAATTTGTAAGGAATAAAATTTTTGACTGTATCTGAAAGCGATGACTTCCAGATTCTAAAATTTGAATGTGAACAGCAATTCAGTTCAACTCAGTTTAATGGTTAGATGGAATGACTTACCAGGAACACCAACTATAGCGAAGGTGGGATAATAACCACCTTGAATAATCCAAAGGATATCTTCGACCCGTGATGCTAATGATATCCAAGGATGAGAAAGGTAGTAAAGACCCCAGGATAAACTCCTGTCCATTGCTGGAACATTCCATTCTAATGTTCTCAGATTCTGATCTGTCGTCCTCCGTCTCTCGAGCTACTGATCCCTGTTATTCCAGTCATTGCTGCTCCCGCCCATAAAGACCCCAGGATAAACTCCTGTCTGTTGTAATATTCCAATGTAATGTTCTCAGATTCTGATCCATTATTGAATCATTCCAGTCTAATGTTCACAGAATCTGATCTCTCTTCCCCGTGTCCCTCGAGCTGCTGATCCCTGTTAGTCAGTTGGTGATGTTCCCGCCCATACTGCGATTACACATTGAACCGAGTCCTTAATTAATAGAAGAGGCAAACCCTCCAGTGACACATTTACGATCCACGGAGACTGACATCAATCACAGTCACTGAACAAATAGCTCCAGCTAACGCCTGTCAATTCAATATTCACAACAATGAATCAAATTTTCGTATTCTGGATGGGATTTGTGTGGATGACTGATGGAACAAATCTTGAGGCTGGTAGATCAATTGAGTGCAACCATTCAATCTGACTTGGATGCAGGATAAATGTCATAAGTTTCTCAGAACGTAAACATACTTCTCTGCTTATAAATGGAAACATGCATCCTGGAACTACTGACTAAGCATTATAATTTCAATAAAGCATTGAGACAATTTTTATGATGATCTGAGGGGAATGTTTGTCTGAGAAACATGGGGTTATAACAGACAAATGGCATGGCTATGTTAACAGAGAATTGAACGTGACAAATGTAATTCAGATTGTAATTCCAGTTTTGGAAAGAGACAAATGAGGCCTGTGCTATTGATTTAACGATGTTAGTGCACTGTGATTCAGTGTCATTTACTGGACTTCAATTACAGTGTGATTATGGCTTTGGGGAGGAGACAGAAAATAGAGAGAATTGGGGGACATGGCAGTTCAGAATGGAGGGAGGGACAGCAATATTCCCCAGCCATCAGTATTGGAATGTTACCCTTTATAAGTCATATGAAGAACAGATTGAAGAATACATTTAAAGTGAGGAATAAGGAGTAAAATCTGTTTATTAACATAAAATGCAGGACAAAATGATTTTCTGTCCGTACTAAACTGTGGAAAGTACAAAGAGATAAGATACACTCATGATATTGAGCTACATACATTGAAATGTGTATTTCAAAACCACGGAAGTGGTGTGCAATCTTTATCAATCACTATTTGGCCCACAGCTGAGATGCTGACTTCCCCTCTGTCCGTGATCCACCTCAGTGAGATTCTCTCGTGCAGTATCTCAGTATCGAGCAGGATTCTCAGTCCCTGCTGCTGTTCACACAGTCTGCTTAAATTTAACCACCTTCTCACTGTAAAAAAAAAATCACTTGGCCTTTCGGACTCTGTTTAACTGTCAGCAACTCAGCTCTGTGATATTATTGAAGATAAACGCTCTGGGACCACAGCCAGTATCCGCATTGTGCTCACAGGGTATGGCACTAAAGAAAGGCCTTGCAGTCCGTGAGCATTTCTAAATAAAACTTCCATTTTCTGTCTGTTCCTGTCTATCTCCCCTCATGCTGTCTTCTAATCTATTCAACTCACCCTCGTTTAGCATCCCTCCAATCACTCCCTGTTTCCAAATTGTGCAGTTGTACAACTTGATGTTCGACTGGTACAACACAACTATTATAGGACATGCTAAACAGAGAAGAGCCAGGGAATTCCTTGAGGCATGGCACTCATCCACAGATTGTATCAACAAACACAGCGGCCTGGACCCAATGTAACGTCCACTGCAGCGGACAGCTGGAACTGATAACCTGAAGTGGCAGAGACAAACCACTACAAATGCCGAAGGAAACATCACAGAAGCGCTTCACAGGAGGCTCCCAAGCATTGAGGATGTCATCTAGACAGGGGACAAAACGTCTGGGACACACATTACCACCTCGGCGAACAGAACCACAACAACGAGCACCCGAGCTACAAATCTTTTGCACAAATGTTGAGCCCATTTTGGATAAATGGATAGAGCAGGAACAGGACTGATACTTGGAGGGTCTGGGGTTTATATGCTTCACTAAGAACAAGGAAGGTACTGAAAGTGGTGGGGGATGGCACTGTTAATCAAAGAGAATATTACGTTGGCAGAAAGGATGTTTTATAAGGACTCATCCACTGAGTTAGTATGGGAAGATGTGAGAAACAAAAACGGAGAGATCACCCTGTTGACAGTTCTATATTGCCCGCTGAAAAGTTCCAGAGATATAGAGTAAGGATTATAAAGATTATACTGGATAGGAGCGAAAATATCAGAGTAGTTGTTATGGAGGACTTTACCTTTCCAAATATTGACTGGAATCGCTACAGTTCAATTAACTTATATGGGTCAGTTTTCGTCCAATGTGTGCAGAATGGTTTCCTGACACAGTATGTACATTGTCAACAAGGCACAAAGCTAAATTGATTTGGTACGGGGTAATTAACCAGGGCAGGTATTAGATTTGGAAGTAGGTGAATACTTGGCTGATACTGACCACAATTCAGTTATGTCTACCTTAGCGATGGAAAGGGACAGGTCTACACCACAGGGCAAGTGTTATAGCTGGGGGAAAGCCAATTATGATGCGATTATGAAAGGTTTTAGGATACATAGGATGGGGAAGGAAACTGCAGGGAATGGGTACAATTTAAACGTGGAGCTTTTTCAAACAACAGCTACTGTGTGTCCTTGATAAGTTTGTACATGTCAGGAAAGAAGGAAGTGGTCGAGTGAGGCTGCTGTGGCTTACTGAAGAAGTTGAATCTCTTGTCAAGAGGAAGAAGGAGGCTTATGTAATGATGAAACTTGAAGGCTCAGTTCGGATGCTTGAGAGTTACAAGTTATCCTGGAAGGACTTAAAAAAAGAGATAAGAATAGCCAAGAGAGAGCATGAGAAGTCTTTGGCAAATAGAATCCAGGAAAACCCTCAAGCTTTGTATCAGTATGTTAGGAATAAAAGAAATACCAAATTAAGATTAGGGTCCATCAAGGACAGGAGTGAGAAGTTGTGTGTGCAGTTCAAGGAGATAGAGCAGGCACTAAAAAAAAAATTTGAATCACTATTCACGATGGAAAGACAATGCTGTCGAGGTCAATATGGAGTAAAGGCTATTAGACGAGATGGGATTGAGGTTCGTAAGGTGGAGATGTTAGCAATTCTAAAGAGTGTGAAAATACATAAGTCCCGTTGGTCAGATGGGATTCATCCTAGGATTCTCTGAGAAGTTAGGGAGAAGGATACACAACCGTTGGTTCAAATCTTTACACCGCCATTGTCTACAGGAATAGTGGAAGAAGACTGGACGATAGCAAATATTGTCCCTTTGTTCAAGAAATGGAGAAGAGACAACCCTGTAATTATATACCAGGCTTACTTTGGTTATGGGTAAAGTGTTGGAAAGGATTATACGAGACAGGATTTATTATCATCTAGAACAGAATCATTTGATTAGGGATAGTCAACAAGGTTTTGTGAAGGTTATGTCATGCTTCACGAATCTTACTGAGTTCATGAGAATGTGACCAAACAGGTGGATGAGGGTAAAGTGGGGTATAAGGATTTCAGTAAAACATTTGATAAGTCCCCCATGTGAGGCTATTGCAGAAAATATGGAGAATGTGGTGTTGGAAAAGCAGAACAGATGAGGCAGCGTCCACGGAGTAGGAGAGTCGATGTTTCATTTGTAAGCCGTTCATCAGGAATCAGTGTTCTGGTCTCCAGCATCTGCAGCCTTCACTTTCTCCTAGATCCTCGGATGCTGCCTGACCTGTTGTGCTTTTCCAGCACCACACTTTCGACTCTGATCTCAAACATCTGTAGTCCTTACTTTCTCCCAGAAAATATGGAGACGTGGAATTGAGGGCGATTTAGCGGTTTGGATCAGAAATTGGCTCGGTGAAAGAAGACAGAGGGTGGTAGTTGATGGGGAATATTCATCCTCGAGTTGAGTCGCTAGTGGTACACTGTAAAGATCTGTTTTGGGGCGACTGTTGTTTGTCTTTTTGAAAATGACCTTAATGAGAGAATGGAAGAATGAGTTAGTAAATTTATGGTTAGCAGTAAGGTCGGTGGAGCTATGGGCAGTGCTGAAGAATGTTGCAGGTTCTGAGCTTTAATGTTCTATGTTCATAGACCTTAAATGGGCTGAATATTTTCCTTCTGTAATGTAACAATTGATGAGGTACTCTGATTCACAGTAAAAGCTTTAGGTGCCTGGAGAGAGAAGCTGCTCCAGTAAAGGATACACTCTGCAAAAAACATCCATCATCTCTTCCTGTTCTCTGATATGCAGGGGCCTCAAACTATCTGTGTGCATAATGACCTGGTATGAACTCTGCCCTGTCCAGGACAGTAAGAGGAATGACAGAAGGTTGTGTGCAAAGCCCATGCCATCACGGAAACCAACGTCCCATCCATTGTCTCCATTTACACAGCTCACTGCCACGGAAAGGCTGATACGGAAAGATTCAGCGAACCCTGGATCTCCTACATCATGCAGACAATACAGAAGCTTGAACACACAAACCAGCGGCACATGAACAGAATCTTCCCAGCCATTATTAAATTGAGGAATGGACTCTGTAACTTCAAGTTATGCTAATCCTGCTCACATTGATGTTGCCTATTGCATGCCCTTTCTGGTGTAGCCTTTATGTCTCAGTCTAAGTTTTTCCTTTACTCTATGATCTGTATGTCCTTGCTTATTGTAGGAGCGAGAATCCCCAGCTAGGCTCAAAGACTCTGGAGGCAGACAGGGCACAGGCACGGAGTGGACATTAATTCAAGGAAAACATGGTTAATGCTGGGAGAATACCAAAGGAATTTCCTCGAATCTGGCTTTGACATGAGAAGACAATCTTTTCCTTAATCTTTAGCTCAGATCAGAAAGCAAATCACTGGCGCACTTTGATTTTACAGTAAAAAAAATTATTTTTATACGTTCTGTGTTGCAATGATCGACCACAACCTTGTCAGTGTACCCTCCACTCCCCTTCTGCAGAACCAATCTTGTAAAACAATTGATCAATAATGGACACTCGCACGGACAGCCCGAGGTTCTTATTTGTTTCAAATGTTTAACGATTTTTGTTATCTCTAGTGATTGGGATCTTTCTATAATGCATTCCAAAGTTAGTGGCTGTGCTTTTTTAAGAGTCATAACTCTCATTATTTATTTTGAAGGATTGCATGAATTCGATTCGCCATTGGACAGGCTGTATCTTATCAAATTCCGTTATCATATTTTATATTAAAAAGCTGATTCTGATACAAAATTCGTAATATTATTATTATCTCTATTGTTAACTTTTCTCTTAGCGAATTAGACAAGACATGCCACCCATCTCTTTAAGGTTTTATAATTACGTTGAAATCTGTGTCTATGATTACTTATCAAATATTTAACTAGAACTTATTACTATTGTAAACAGTTTCAAAGGCGCAGCTAGCTTCTGAAAGATAAGTTGAGTTGCTGTTTTTGTGAATGAAAAGAATCCTTACTCAGATCAGAATAAGTTACCTTTTGTAGTGATTCTTCAAAGTTTTTGTGCTACAATTTCATTATTTCATCTGTGTTCTGTTACAGATCATCATTTTTTTTAAAAAAGAACCTTCTTTATCATTATGTTGGCATGTTTCAGAATCTTGCGAATCAGATTATCCTTTCTTTTCCCTTGGAATTATTTCCTTTTCAAAGGCACTTTTTTCACTAATGCTGCAGCAATCTATTATAATTTCTGGCTATGTTGTGGCTCTTCAGAAACAGACAGCTGAAGTAGACTTTTAAATTTCGGCTACTCCATATCTCTAAAAACGGCAGCTCCAACTCTCACTATGATCTGCCTGAACTGTGTATAAACAGAGTGTCACTCTACTTAGATACATGCTACAATGACTCCCATCAAATCAAATGAAACCAAATCATATGATCGAGAGAGAGAAATTGTCACAAGGTCAATACACCCAGATGAATCCTCTGCAGCCTGCCACATCTGGGCAAAAATCGTGATAGACGATTAAACAACTAACTGGTGGAGTGGGCTCCACAATTCTTCCCATTCTATCAATGAATCATCTCTGCACATTAGTGTAAAAAACAAGGAAATAGTATCTGTACCATCCTAGCCAGGGGTGTTGAGTCGATGATTCGATTCACCATCATCATGATGCCCACAAGATCACAGATGCCAGTATTCAACCAATTTGATTCGCAGTACGTGACATGAAGAAACAACTGAACACAATAGATATGACAAAGGAAATGGGTCCTGACACCATTCCTGTAATAGGACTGAAGACTTGTGCTGCACAACAAGCCGTGTCCCTGGGGAAGCTGTTTTATTCCAGCTCCAACTCAAATATCTCCCTGGCAATGTGGAAAATTACTCAGCTATGTCCACTTCCAAAGCTGGGAATAATTACAATCTGACAATTACAACCCCCTCAGTCTCATCACGACAGTCAAATTGGTAGTTATTTTTGACAGAGCTGTCACGCAGCACAGAAATATCCTGCTCAGTGCAGTTTCCAATAGGGCCCTATGTGGAGATGCTGCTGTTTTGGAAAAATCACTGGATTAACAATCCAGACCAGACTAATGCTCTGGCAGCTGGTGGAAGTTAAAACAAATAATGAAGTATTGAGATTTGAAATCTGGTGTCAGTAACAGTAACCTTGAAATCAATGTCTATTGTAAACACCAATTTGCTTTTCCAATGTACTTTCAGGAAGTGAATCTCCCGTGCTTTCCTGGTCTGGCCTAAAAGTGACTCGAGACACACAAACATGTGATAGACTCTTCAATGGTCTCTGAAAAAGCCAAGCAAGACACTCTATTGTTTCAAACTGCTCCGAGGTCTTAAAGGATAAAACCGGACAGAACACCCAGCCCCAGCCTCAGTATGGAAAAGGGAACGGGAAACACAGTCCTGTTGACCCTGCAGCGACCTCCTTCCTAACACCTGCGAACTTGTGACAACATTTACAGAGCTTTCCCACAGACCGCACAGAAACATCGGGAATGGAATAGGCCTTACAGCACATTGAGCCCGCCCCATTCTACTTAATGTTTGAACATCTCCTCAGTGCACTTTCCCCACACACTGTACACATCCCTTAATGTGATTAACCTTGTGAAGCGATAAAATAGGAACTACTGTAGTCCCTTTGGTCTGTCGAGTCTGCTATCCAATTCAATATAATGACGGCTGACCCTTTATTTCTACACGACACTCCTGTTCTCTCCCTCATCTTTTCCGTGTGTAGACATCATTCTTAGTCTTTAGTGCCTTGTCTTCCACAGCCTTATGTGAGAAAGAATTCCCAGGTTCACCAGTCTCTGAGTGCAGACAGTTATTCTTACCTAAATGCAATGTGACCTGTCTGTACCTAATACTGTGGCTCCTTGGTTTAGACATCCGAGCCAAGGGAATTATCACCACTGCTTCCAATCTATCTAACCCTGTCAGTGTCATATATATCTCACTGAGATCTCCACTCATTTTCCTAAACCCCATGGAATACAGGCTCAGTCGCCCCAAACTCTTCTCCACAAAAAGTCTGCCATCCCAGAGATCAGTCTGTTCATCCTTTGCTGCACTCCCTCAATGTCAGGTTTGTCCTTTATTAGGTACGGAGACCAAAACTGCAAACAATACTGCACAATGTTCGAGTTGAGGTCTCTGCAAGAGCCTGTAGAGCTGCACTGAGACACCCTTACTCGTGCACTCAAGTCCACCGGAAATGAGGGTCAACACCCCATTTATCTTCCGGACTGCTTTCTGCTCCTGCAATATTGCTTTCAGCAACTGGTGTACAGGGCGATCCCAGATCCTTTTCAATGTTTAAAGTCTGGTTGATTATTTGGAGCTCGGGTGTCCGTTGTTGTGGTTCTGTTCGCCGAGCTGGAAGTTTTTGCTGCAAACGTTTCATTCCCTGGCTAGGGAACATCATCAGTGCTATTGCAATAGGACTGATGATGTTCCCTAGCCAGGGAACGAAACGTTTGCAGCAAAAACTTCCAGCTCGGCGAACAGAAACACAACATTTTCAATGTTACAGCTCCCCACATGGTGGGTCTGCGTCAACTGGTCTGTGTGCCAATGCATTCCCAGTATTGGCTTCTGTCTTCAGAACTCACTGCCCTGCATGGAACTCAGATGTCTGTCCAAACAATAACTGAAGAAAAGTGCAGTTCCCTTCATAGATCGACATTTCTCAACCACTCCCTTTTCCAATGGTTGGCTGGTATTTTAGTGTTTCTCAACAAAGTAGACAACATCACATCTATCCACACTGCCCTTCATCTGCCACATATTTACTCATTCACTCCATTTGTTTCCATCACCTTGAATTGTTTTTTCACATCCTCCTCACTTTTCAAAATCCTAGTGCCGGCCGCAGACTTGGAAACTTTGCATTTGATTCCCTCAACGAGATGTTTGAGATGTATTGTGAATATCTGGCGCAACAGCACCAATCATTGGGATACCTCATGAGCCTTACAAACTGAAAACTATTCATTTATTCCTACTCATTGTTTCCTGTCAACACTCCCATTTTAACATCATGTTCATATATTACCCCCATCGCATGCTTTTACTTTGCACACTAGGCTTGGGACTGTATTAAAATTCTTGCTGAAAATCCAAGTTCAGTGCCTCTATTGCTTTTCTTTTCTGTAATTAATCTACCAGTCAGTTTCTCAAATATGTTTCCCATTTCATTAATGTGTGTTGATTTTTCTATTCCCATTATTTTCAGCTCCAATAATTTCTCCAAATTAGTTTATTTACCAGTTTCATTCCACAACATTTTCTCACCAGATTCAAGTTTTCTCCTGTTGCTGGGAAGGCTTTGTTTATGTATTTTTCTGTGAATACAAAAGTGAAGTAGCTGTGTCATGTTTCTCTGTTCTCCAATCTCCATTCCCTGGTTTCAGACTGTAAGAAAGCTGAAACTTTGACTAAAAAGAACAGCTGTTGTCTATTCCCCCTGTCCATGTCCCTTGTAATCTTAAACCTGAATTACTCATCCACTCAACTTCCTCTGCTTCAAAATAAATAACTCGAGCTTACCCAGGGTCTCTCCACAGCTCGAATGGTCCATCCCAGGGAACATCCTGGTGAATATCTTCTGCACCTCATCCAGTGCAATCACATCCTTCCTGTAATGTGGCTCCCAGAACTGCACACAATATTTCATTTGGCCTTACCAAAGTGCCATATAAAACTAGTATAATCTTTGGTTCTATGAATAAAGGCTTTATCTGCAATCATGCTGAACTCATCAATTATCATATCCAGTCACATTCAGGGATGTGTGGTGAAGCACACTCTGAGCTTACTAGTGTGATGCCATTCTTTGATTATTCCCCTGTCTGGTTCCTTCTTCCAAAGTGTATCACCTCATATTTATCAGGATTACATTCCTCCTGTCATTGTTCTGTCCATCTGACCATTCTATCTATATCCTCCTATAACATAAGACCTTCCTCCTCACTGCCAACCACCCGGCCAATCTTTGTGTCAACCACAAACTTAATTATCACACTCACCGTACGCATTTCACATTCACATCACTTATGAATATCACAAATAATAAGGGACACAGCACTGATCTCTGCAGTCCACCAGGAAAAATTGGGCTCCAGTCACACAAACACCCTTCCACCATGAAGTTGAGTTGGGATGCAACTTGGCAAGTCACTGATAGGACCTACATGTTCCCTGGTTGTTCTGTTCCACTTGATACACGTGAGGTATATCTGGGGATTCTCCTTAATCTTGCCCTGCCAACAGGCTTCAATGCCCTTGTGTTCGTCAGTCCCCTCCAAGGGAAGAATGTCCTCCTTATTACGATCTTCGATGGCGTATCCCTTATCCTGTCATTATTTGCCTTAAATATAGAGTAGACAGCTAGAGAAACATCATATTTATTTCCACCTCATCACATGTATCATAGATTTTTGAAATTTCACTGGGATCACCTCTCATGCTTTGAAACTGGGGAGATCGCAAGACAAATATCCCCACCAGAAAATCCTGTCAACTCAGGAATTAATCTGGAGAATGTCCATTGCACGTCCTCTGTGATCAGTGTAATCTTTATTTGATTAGGTCACCAACACTGCACTCAATACCTCAGGTACACTCTTACAAACACTCATGGCAACTGCTTCATGATGTCTTTACCTCTATATTCTGCTTCCCTTAAACAAACTCCAACGTAACTTTAACTTACCAATTACACGTGTTGCTCCAAATTACCATTCACACTAATTGCATTTACGAACTCGCTATGTGAGTTATAGAGGCATAGAGATGCACAGCATGGAAACAGACCCTCAGTCCAATCCGTCCATGTCCAGCAGATATCCCAACTCAGTCTAGTCCCACCTGCCTGCACCCAGACCATATCCCTCCAAACGTTCCTATTCATATAACCATCCAAATGCCTTTTAAATGGTGCAATTGTACCACCCTCCACCACATGCTTTGGCAGCTCATTCCATACACGTACCATCATCTGTGTGAAAAAGTCACCCTTAGGTTTCTTTTACATTTAGATTGTTTAAAGTGTGGAAACAAGCCCACACCGACCCACCAAAGCGCAACCCACCCAGATCCCTACATTTACCCCTTCAACTAACACTACGGGCAATTTAGCATAGCCGATTCACCTAGCCTGCACATTTTTGGATTGTGGGAGGAAACCCACGCAGACATAAGGAGAATGTGCAAACTCGAGTCTCTGGCGTTGGGAGGCAGCATTACTAACCACAGTGCCACCCAACATCTCTCACTTCTTGCTCTAAACCTATGCCCTTTAGTTTTGGACTCCCCGACGCCAGGGAAAATACTTTATCCATTTATCCTCTCCATGCCCTTCACAATTTTGTCCATCTCGAGAAGGTCACCCATCAGCCTCCAACGCTCAAGGGAAGACAGCCCCAGCCTGTACAGCCTCTCCTTATACCTCACATCCCCCAACCCTGTCAACATCCTTGTAAATCTTTCCTGAACCCTTTCAATTTTCACAACATATTTCGGATAGGAGACCAGAATTCAACGCAATCTTCCAACAGTGGCCTAACCAGTTTCCTGTACAGCCGCAACATGACCTCCCAACTCCAATACTCAATACTCTAACCAATAAAGGAAAGCATACCAATCGCCGCCTTAACTATCCTATCTCCCTGCGACTCCGCTTTCAAGGAGCCATGAACCTGCACTCCAAGGTCTGTTTGTTTAGCAACACTCCCCAGGACCTTGCTTTTAAGTGTATAAGACCGGCTAAAATTTGCTTTCCCAAAATGCAGCACCACGCATTTATTTGAGTTAAACTCTATCTTCCCAGCCCATTGGCCCATCTGATCAAGATCCTGTTGTACTCTAAGGAAACCTTCTTCGCTGTCCACTACACCTCCAATTTTGTTGTTATCTGCAAATTTACTAACCATATGTGTGGCACGGTGACACAGTGGTTAGCACTGCTGCCTCACAGCGCCAGAGACCTGGGTTCAATTCCCTCCTTAGGCGACTGACTGTGTGGAGTTTGCACGTTCTCCCCGTGTCTGCGTGGGTTTGCTCCGGTTTCCTCCCATAGTCTAAAGATGTGCGGGTCAGGTGAATTGGCCATGCTAAATTGCCCGTAGTGTTAGGTAAGGGGTATACGTAGGGGTGGATGGCGGGTCGGTGTGGACTTGTTGGGCCGAAGGGCCTGTTTCCACACTGTAAGTAATCTAATCTAATGTAATACCTCTTACGCTCGCATCCAAATCATTTGTGTAAACGATGAAAAATAGAGGACCCAGCACAGATCCTTGTGGTATTCCACTGGTCACATGCCTCCAGTCTGAAAAACAACCCTTCACTTCCATCTTAAACCTTTGAGCCAGTTCTCTATCCAAATGGCTAGTTGTCCCTGTATTCCGTGAGATCCAAACTTGCTAACCAGTCTCCCCGGAGAATCTTGTCGAACGCGTTTCTGAAGACCATATAGATCACATCTACCGCTCTGCCTTCTGCGTTACTTCTTCAAAAAACTCAATCAAGATTGTGAGATATGATTTGCCAAGCTCAAAACCATGTTGACTATCCCCAATCAGTCCTTGTCTTTCCAAATGCATGTACATCCCGTCCTTCAGGATTCTCTTCAACAACTTGCTCACCACCGACGTCAGGCTCTCTGGCCTATAGTTCCATGGCTTGTCCGTACCACCCTTCTTAAAGTGTGGCACCACGTTTGCCAAACACCAGTCTTCTGGCACCTCTCCTGTGACTATCAACAGTACAAATATCTCAGCAAGAGGCCCAACAATCACTTCTCTAGCTTCCCACAGAGTTCTCGCGTACACCTTTTAAGTCCTGGGGATTTATCCACCTTTACATGTTTCAAGACATCCAGCACTTTCTCCTGTGTAATATGGACATTTTCCAACGTGTAACCATCTATTTCCTGAGATTCTATATCTTCCATCTCCGTTTCCAAAGTAAATACTGATGCAAAATACTCGTTTAGTATTTCTCCCATTTCCTACAGCTCCACACAAGGGCTGCCTTGCTGATCTTTGAGGGGCACTACTCTCTCCCTCGTTATGATTTTGTCTTTAATATATTTGTAAAAACCCTTTGGAGTCTCCTTAATTCTGATTGCTAAAGCTCCCTCGTGTCCCCTTTTTGCCCTCCTGATTTCCCTGTTAAATATACTCCTACCGCCTTTATACTCTTCTAAGGATTCGCTCGATCTATCCTGTCTATACCTGACATATGCTTCCTTCTTTTTTTATTAATCAAACCCTTTAGTTAGCCAGCAATCCCGATACTACCAGCCTTTCTTTTCATCCTAACAGGAAAATACTTTCTCTGGATTCTTATTATCTCATTTCTGAAGGCTTCCCATTTTCCAGCCGTCCGTTTACCTGTGAACATCTGCCCCAATGAGGTTTTGAAAGTTCTTGCCAAATACTGTCAAAATTGGCCTTTCTCCAATTTAGAAGTTCAACTTTAAGATCTGGTCTATCCTTTTCCATAATTATTTTAAATCTAATAGAATTATGGTAGCTGGCCCCAAAGTGCACCTCCACTGTCACCTCAGTCACCTGCCCTGCCTTATTTCCAAAGTTTGGGTCAAGTTTTGCACCTTCTCCAGTAGGTTCATCCACACACTGAATCAGAAAATTTTCTTGTGCACACTTAATAAATTCCTCTCCTAACGCTATGGCAGTCCCAGTCTATGTTTGGAAAGTTAAAATCTCCTACTTTCTTACAGATAGCTGAGATCTCCTTACTGGTTTGTTTCTCGATTTCCCTCTGAGTATTAGGGAGTCTATAATACAATCCCAAAAAGGTGATCTCCCCGTTCTTATTTCTCAGTTCTACCCAAATAATTTCCCTGGATGTATTTCCAGGAATATCCTCGCTCAGTACAACTGTAATGCTATCCCGAGTCAAAAACTCCACCCCCACCCCACCCCCGTCCTGCCTTCCTTTCTGTCTCTCCTGTAGCATTTGTATCCAGGAACATTAAGCTGCCAGTCCTGCCCATCCCTGAGCCATGTTTCTGAAATTGCTATGATATCCCAGTCCCATGTTCCTAACCATGTCCTGAGTTCATCTGCCTTCCCTGTTCGGCCACTTTACATTGAAATAAATGCAGTTTACTTTATTAGTCCTACCTTGTCCCTGCCCGCCCTGACTGTTTGACTCGTTTCTGTCCTCAATTGTACCAATCTCAGATTGATCTATTGCCTCACTATCTCCCTGCCCCAACCCCCCACCCTCCACCCTTTACTAGTTTAAATCCTCCCGAGCAGCTGCAGTAAATCTCCATGCCAGCATATTCGTCCCCTTCCAATTTAGGTGCAACCCGTCCTTCCGGTACAGTTTCCTTCTACCACAAAATAGATTCCAGTTATCCAAAAATATGAATACTTCTCCCATACACCAGCTACACAGCCATGCATTCATCTGCTCTATCCCTCTATTCCTGCCCTCACTAGCTCGTAGCGCCGCGAGTTATTCAGATATTACTCCTCTCCAGAACCTCCTTTTTTAAATTTCTGCCTCTCACCCTGAAATCTCCGTCCATAATCTCAAACTTTCCCCTTCCCATGGAGATGGTTCCAATGTTGACAATGACCTCTTGCTGGCCACTCTCCCCCGTGAGAACATTCTGCACCCTTTCTGAGACATCCTTGGTCCTGGCACCAGGGAAGCAACACACCATTCTGCTTATTTCTCTGCTGTCCACAGAACCATCTGTCTGTACCTCAGACTAGCGAGTCCCCTAATACAATGGACCACTTCGAATCCGACGTGTCCCTTGTTGTATTAGAGCCAGTCTCCATACCACAAACTTGCCTGTTTGTGCTACGTTCCCGTGTGAATCCATCATCCGCTACATTTACCAAAACAGCACATTTGTTTGAAATGGGGACAAACCCAGACGACTCCTGCACTAGCTACTTAACTTTCTTGCCTTTCTTGGAGTTAACCCATCTATGTAACTGAGACTTCCTCCCTTTCCTATAACTGCCATCCATCACATATTGTTCCTGTTACCAATTCTTCATTGTCTTAAACTGTCTCTCCAACCGATCCATTCGCTCTGATAGGATTCGCAACCAGAAGCATTTATTGCAGATATATTCCGCAGTAACCCCTAAATCCTCCTTCAACTCCCACATCTGACAAGAAGCGCATATGATTCTACTAAGGCCATTTGTGTTTCTTCACAATCTACAGACCCAGAAAAAGAAAACTGTCTTATTCCTCTACAAAACACTGCCCAAGTTTATATTAATATTTATGGCTTATATTTTAAGATTAATCAAGAGACATATCTCGAAAACATATAATTAAGGAATGACCCACTCTACTTACTTCTGCAGACTTTCTTTAGGACACAGTTAAAACAATCCACTATCTGATTTGGACCTTTGCTCAAACAGTTTCTCCAAACCAGTTGTAAATTTCACTGTTTGTTAATTTTCCTAGAGGCACTCCAATATCCAGCGATACATGAATTCAAGCAGCAAAGGCAGTAACTGTGCAGGTACGCTATCCTGTCAGTTTCTTCCACGCACCATGTGCTTCCTTTGCCCGTTCTTTTTCATCTGAAAACTGCTGTTGCTTTGATGTTCTTTTCCCAAAGTTCCAAAACAATGCAAGAGCATACAAAACAGTAATTTCTGCTTCTAGAATTCGAGGAAATCACCTCCAACACCTAAAATACCTCAAAAAAGGAGCAGCTGTTACAGCCAGAAAGTTTTCCCGCCCAGACTTCTGAAAATCCAAACACACTATTTTCACTGGTTGTCCGTGGTCGATGCTGCAAGAAACAACTTCAAATAATTCCGGAGTTTGTCAGGCATGATTTCTCTGTCAGAAATGCATTATGATTCTCTGCAACTTTGCTGTTCATTTCGAAGTACCCAATATCACATCTTATATAATGGATTCCAACTCTTTCCATATATATGTCAAATTAATTGGTCTGCAGTCCTCCACATTATCTCTTCTTCCCTGTGTACATAGATGGATCATGTCTACTACCTTTCAGTTATCGACAATGGCTATTGCCTTTGCAGGATCTGCAAGAAAATAAAACACAGTCACCGACAGTTAACTTAATATGCTGTTTTATTTCTGACATTTTGAAATGAAATATATCTGGCCCATCAGACTTAGCAATGATCAATCTAGCTCAATTTTCAAGTACTACCTTGTTGCTGAAATGAAATGATGATATGTCTTTAGTTCCACAAGTCCCATGTGATCACTTGCTTTACACAGAGATTTCCTGGCGCTTTCTCCATGAAGACAGATGCAAAGTAGCTGGTTAGTTTCTCTGCCATTTTCTTGTTCCCCACAATAAATTCTCCTATAACTTACAAAGTAATTAGTCCTTCTGACCACACAACACCACGCCAGAAATAACCGGCTCTCTACTTTGGTTCGCAACATACTCTTCAACCTACCTCATATACACATGGAATTGATTTTTCACAGCATTAGCAATCATTTAGTTAACGCGGTTTAGATGCAATTTTAGATCATCCAGTATTACTGCAGCACTGACGATATTTGCACATCTAATTTCCAGAGAATCGGATGCGCAAAGTTGCACAACAGTTTTGGTTTAGATATGTAAGGCACCAATGTGTGTTTCTCCTTGTTGTTTGCAAGATCCATACAAACTGATTCTGAAGAAGCTGTGGAATGTGCTCTGTGGTATTATTAATGATAGACGTGGACAAGACATTGGGGAGGCTCATCCCGATGCTGAGATGATCAAAAGAACTGCATATCGATACGGGACAAGCAACAATAACCTTACCCGTTCGTCCAGGACTAATGTTTCCATATTCTCTCTACTCGCTCACACTCTCTGTAGATCTGTTACAGCACCTACCCCCGAACAAGGCTCTTGCTCCACCACTCTCACTATTGCATGCAACACTCTCTTTCCTTCATTCTCTCTGTCACTGAAAGCAAATCGAGATTGAATTTATTGTTTTGCCACCATTGAACCAGTGAGAAAATTTGATGTTGGGGACATAAAAATTCGAATATTTTGAAAATGAGGGAGAGAGCAGATGCCATCGAGACGGAAGAAGCCTGGGGATCAATCATCTTGCTCCGCAAGAAATTAGGAAATACTCACTAATCATATATATATTTTTTCATATGAAACATATTCACAGTAAACAGAAATACGACAACCCCGGGAATTCAGCAGCCAGGAGAGTAACATCACGGGACGGCTGTGGCTGTTTGGCTTTGAAATTAAGTTGATGTAATCTGCATAAGTGTCTTATTGAAACAGCATATTGTTAGAGATTTGGGGGCAGTTGTGTGGGGTGGGTTGGTTAAAGTTGTAAATAGTTGTGGCGTAATGTTCACTTTTACAGTTAAAACTAAATTCGCGTTATTTTCTTTAAATAGTGGAATTTGGAAGTTCGCTGTCACTCATATTCTAATAGATTACAAGGTGAGGCGAGCTTTCCTGCGTGTTTGGTTTAATTAATAGAGGCGTTTACCACCATGTCGTAACACTTGCAAAGACCAACAGAGAGCGAAAAAAAAAGAAATAAGGAGTGAGAAGATTAAGTATGAGGGTAAGTAAGCCAGTCATGTAAAGAAAGACTGCAAGAGCTTCTTTCGATAAATAAAGGGCAAACGTGAGGCAAAAGTGGGTATCTGATAGCGAGAAATTGACACAGGAGAGATAGTAATATGAACAAGGAAATGGCTGAGGAGCTGAAAAATTACTTGGTGTCAGTCTTCAGGGTTGAAAACACGAGTAATCTCCCAAACATTGAAAAGACTTAGTGGATAGAGCTGAGTAAGGTGGCCATCACCTAGGAGAAGGTGCTGAAAACACTGAGTGGCCTGAAGGTAAGTAAATCACCAGGACCAGATGGACTCCACTCCAGATTTCTAAGGCAGATAACTGATGAGACAGTGAAGATATTGGTGGTGATCTTTCAGGAAACTCTCGAATCAGGCAGATTCCCAGAGGACTGGAAAATTACTTACATGATACCCCTGTTTAAAAAGAGAGCAAAGCAAAAAACGGAAAATTACAGACTGAATAATCTAAACCTGACTGTGGGAAAGATCCTGGATTCCATTGTGAAGGATGAGATTTCTGAATATTTGAGTGTGGATGGTGAATTAGGATAAAGTTAGCATGGTTTCATCAAGGGGAGATCATGCCTGGAGAATCTGCTAGAAAACCTTGAGGACGTAACGAGCTGCTTAGATCAAGGAGAGCCAATGGATGTCTTTCACCTGGACTTCAAGAAGATCTTTGACAATGTGCCGACAGGAGGCTATTGAATAAGGCAAGGGCCCATGGTTTTAGAGGCAAGGTGCTAGCATGCATAGAAGTTTGGCTGTCTGGCAGGAAGCAAAGAGTGTGGATAAACGTCTTCTTCTCAGTATGACATCCAGTGATAAGTGGTGTTCCATAAGGCTCAGTGTTGGAACCACAACTTTTCACTTTATTCATTAACGATCCAGATGAAGGATCTGAAGGTAGTCTGGCTACGTTTGAAGATGATACAACGATAGGTACGGGGACAGGTAAAGTCGAAGAGGCAAGGAGGCTCAAGAAAGATTTGGATAGTTTCGGAAAATTGGAAAAGAAGTGGTCGATGGCGTACAAAGTGGGAAATTGTGGGAACATGCACTTTGTTAGGAAGTTTAAAAACATGGACTACCGAGAAATTTCAGTTGTCTGAAGTGCAAAGGGACTTGGGAGTTCTACTCCAGGATTCTCTCAATGTTAACTTGCAGGTTGAGTCAGCAGTTAGGAAGGCAAATGCAGTGATGGAATTTATTTGGAAAGGATATGAATATAAAAGCAGGGCGTACTTCTGAGGCTCTATAAGGCTATTGTCAGACAATATTTGGAGCATTGTGCGCTGTTGTGAGCCCCATATCTCAGGAAGCATGTGCTGACCTTGGCACGGGTTCACATGACGTTCACAAGAATGATCCCAGGAATGAAAAGCTTAACATAGGAGAACGTTTGAGGACTCTGGGTCTGTTCTTGATGGAGTTTAGATGTATGTGGGGGGATCTAATTGAAACATACAGAATACTAAATGGCCTGGACAGTGCGGGTGGTGAGGAGACTCTAGGACCCAAGGATACATCCTTAAAGTAAAGCAAAATCCTTTAAGAACGGAGGTAAGGAGAAACGTCTTCATCCAGAGAGTGGAGAATCTGTGGAATTCATTTTCACAGAAGGCAGTGGAGGTCAGGTCTTTGTGTATATTTAAGATAGAGATAGTTAGCTTCTTGAGTATCGAAGGGATCAAGGGATACCGGGAGAAAGCAGGAGAATGGTGTTGCGAAACTTGTCAGCCATAATTTTATGGTGGATCAGACTCGATGGGCTGAATGTCCTAGTTTCTGTTCCTATATCCTATGATCTTATGGCCGTCTGCCACAGTCTATTGCTACCCTCTCTCTTACTTTGTCCCTCCTGACAGCAAAATGTGAGAGTAAAAAATCCCTGAGTCATCTTTAATAAACTTTGTGGATTCCTGTCGAGGATTCATAGGTATCGCTCCACCGGTTGAAGGAACGGAATTTCTGCCAAACTCAACTGGTCCAGGAAGAAGTCGCAAACCAGCAGCTTTTTTGAGTACAATAACGTCGGAGACAGATTGGGACACATTATCTCTTTTCCATTTGAAATGAGTTCAACTACGATGAAACTCTGGAAACCTTTTCCTATTCTTTTTCCTCTTCAGACATGTGCGATTGTGTATGTGTCTGTACGTGTGTATGTGTGTGTCTCACATTTTTCGAGAGATTGACCTAGGTTACACTTCAAACCTGTTGTAACCAGTGGAGAAGTGAGGCTGGAAAAGGACACAGTGACCCTCCAACTTTGGTCGGAGCAGAAATGAAAAGTTCACACGGGCTGTTCAACTGGGAATTCTCTTCCCAAAGGTTTCATCCCAAGATCAGCATAACATGCTGCCTGACCATGGTTGCACACATCCCGTGAGAGAAGAACAAAAGTAAAGTTAGCTCCGTTCCTCTGCCTGTTTTCCTTATTCCTACACTTCATTTTCATTCAGGTAGGTGATCATTCGCTATTTCGTGTGCAATCTTTCTAACTGAGTCTCCTCCCAGGAATGATGTTCATCTCTACGGGCACGTCTGTTGCTGGCTTTACTGATGCTGACATGCAGATGTAAGCATTAAATCTGCCTTTGATATGGGAGCAATGACAGGGGTTTATCAAGATATAAGCATGCTTCTCCGTTTATAAATGGAAACATGCATTCTGTATCCACTGCTCAGGCACTGCAATATCAGTAAGACTTTTGTCGTCCATGACCTGAGAAGAAAATATCCCTAAGACTACGTGCGGTTATAACAGACAACGACACAGTACCTAAGAGACAATGGAGACTGCAGATATTTGATAATTCAATGTAGGTAAAGCATGGCGGTGGAAAAGCCACAGTCAGCCAGCCAACATCCGAGGAGCAAGAGAGTCGACATTTCAGGCAGTACCTTTCGTCAGGACAGGAGAAGGAGAAGGGGGCTAAGAGAAACTGGGTGATGGGGTGAGGCTGGGCAAAAGATGAGTGATAGGTGAGCGAAGGTAGGAGGTGATAGTGATAGATCAGTGGGGAGCGTGGAGCAGATGGTGGGAAGGAAGATGGACATTACGTCTCCTTGAGACGGCAGATTTGTAAATCAGTGAATCCAATGCTCATGCCGTGATTTTGCTGGCTTCTGAGACAAAAGATGAGGTGTTACTGGTAACATCCTGGTAAATATCTTCTGAACCCTCTCCAGCTTAATGATCTCCTTCCTATAACAGAACTGCACACAATACTTTAGAAACGGTTTTATCAATGCCCTGCACAATCTCAGCATGATTGCTCAACTTCTAACCCCAAAGGTCTGAGCAATGAAGTAACCTTAAACACTCTGCACCACAAACTTCAAAGAATTATACCTGCGTCCCGGGTCGTTCTTTTCTACATAACTACCAAAGCCCAGCATTAATTGTGTAAACCCTGTTTTGTTTTACCAAAATGCAATGCCTCAAATGCATCCATGTTAAAACCCATCTGCCACACCTCAGCTCAATGAATGATATTACTGCCCCCTCATACCTCCCCTTCGGATGAAACAACAATCCCCTCTCCAGAAGGCCGACAGACGCCAGCCTTGACTTTCCCAAAGACCCAGAGCTTGGTTTGCCTTGCGCAGGCAGAGGGAGGAGTCGGTAAAAAAAAGCTGGTTAGGAAACAGTTGCCTTGTTTGATTGTAGTAAGCAGAGCGTAATAGTGGAAAGATGCTCTTGGACTGGAGGCCTGAGACACATGACGTTGCTCTGAGGTCAGTGCTGGGTCCATTTCTGTTTATTATCTATGTCAATGATATTCTTGAGAATGTACAAGGCATGATTAGTAAATTTGAAGATGACACTAAAATAGGTGATATCGTGAACAGTGAGGATGTATGTCAGAAATTGCAGCATGACCTTGGTCAACTGGAGAAGTGGGTCGAGAATATTTTTGCAAAGTTAGATCAAGGTAGGAGTTTCACGGTGAATGGTAGGGACTTAACGAGTGCAGCTGAGCAGAGGGACCATGAAGTTCAGGTACACCGTTCTCTGAAATTGGAGCCACAAGTGGACATGGCAGTGAAGAAGGCTTTTGGAACACTGGCATTCATCCGTCATGACATGGAGGAGAAAATTGGGATTAAATGTTTCAGTTATACAGGATGTTGGTGAGGTTGCAGTTATAGTGTTGTGTTCAGTTTTGATCACATTGCGATCAGAAGGATATTTTTAAACTGGAATGTGTGGAGACGGAATTTACAAAGATGTTGCTAGGACTCAGCAGTGTGACTTATAGGAAGAGATAGGACAAGGGAGAACTTTTTTATTTAGAGTGTAGGAGACTGAGAGGGATCCAATAGAAGTGCACAAGATTATGACAGGCATCGCTAGGCTGAATGGACTCAGCCTATTTTCCCAGAGTTGTGGAATTGAGGACGAGAGGACATCACTTTAAGGTGAGAGGGGAAAGAACAAAGGGAAACTGATGGAAACTGTTTCACACAGTGAGTGGCCCGCAGAGGGAATGTGCTGCCAGCGGCAGTAGTTGAAGCATTCATATTAACAATATTTAAATGTCATTTGGACAAGTACATGGGCAGGAAAGGAAGAGAAGTCTATGGGCCACGTGCTGGTAAATGGGGTTAGTGTGGATGGACATTTGGGTCAGCATGGACCCGTTTGTGTGTGTGTGTTTGTTTTCCACAGTATTTTTCAAAGGGAAATATCAAAGTACATATTTGAAAATCCTCTCGTCATTTTTGTTTCCATCATAGTTTGAGAAATTTTGCTTTTATCATAAACGTGTTGTTTAGCAGGTTAAAGAAATCCATCTGACTTGTCCCTAACACTGACCCTGACACATTCTGAGAACTATATCCTTGGCCACATCACCATACTAGTTAGATTTTTTTGTAGAGGAGTGGGACGAGAAAAGGGAACCGCGATCCAAAAGCACATGGAATCATACACTCAGTGAGCCTAACGTTAATGTAGAGGAGTTTAGTAGAGGGGATTCTGAGGAATAGGACTTCCATTCATTTAGAAAGACAAGGACTAATTAGGGATAGTCAACATGGCTTTGTGTGATGAAAATCATGTCTCATTGAAGTGTTTGAGTATTTTGAAGTGGGGACAAATAAGACTGAAGAAGGTACTGTTGTATATATTGTTTACACAGACTTCAGCAAGATGTTTAATAAGGTTCTCCATCGGAGACAGGTTACTAAGGTTAGGTAACAAGGAATCCAGGGAAAGCTAACCAGTTGGATACAAAATTGTCCTGAAGGTAACTGATTGTTTTCCAGACTGGAGGCCTGTCGCCAGCGGTTTGCTGAAAGAATCAGTGCTGAGGTCACTGTTTTTCATCATGGATATAAACAACTTGGATGGGAATATCGGAGGCATGGTTAGTAAGTTTGCAGATAACATCAAAATCATGGTGCAGTAGAAGATTCAGTGAAGTAGATTATATCAGAATACAACGGCACCGTTGACCATCAAAGGGCCAAGGACCGGCAGAGAAGTTTAATTTAGATATTTGTGAGGTTTTGCATTTCGGTAAGTTAAAGTAAAGTCGTGCCCTGGGGAATGTTGCTGAACAAAGTGATCTACTGATGCCAGTTCATAGTTCCTTGAAAGTGTAATTGCAGGTAGAAGGGTGGTGAACAATGCAGTTGGCATACATGACTGAATCGGTCAGAACATTGAGTATAGAAGTTGGAGTGGCATGTTGCGCTTGCACAGGGACGCTTGTGAGGCCACATTAAGAATCCTGCGTACAATTTTGGTTGGCTCTGCTAAAGGATTGGTGTTGTTAAACTTGAAAGGGTACAGAAAAGATTTATAATGGGTTTCTGGAACCTGAAGGTTTCATCGACAGGGAGAGGATGAACAGGTTGAAGTTTTTTCCCCTGGACGTTTGGATGCTGAGGGGTGACATGGAAGTGGTTTATAAAATCATAAAGGGTATGGATAGCCTGAATAGCCAAGGTCTTTTCTCCAGGGCCTGGGAGACCACAAGTAGAGTCATAAGTTGAAGGTGATGGGTAAAGATTTAGAATGGACCTTTGGTGTAAGTTTTTTCATGCAGAGGGTAGTGCATGGACAGAAAATGCTGTCAGAGAAAGTGATGGAAGCGGGTACAATTATATGTTTAAATATATCTGTACAGGTACATCAATAGGAATGGTTCAGAGCGATATGAGCTAAATGCTGGTAAGTGGGACTAGATCAGATTGTGATATGTGGTCAGCACGGACGACCTGGAATAAAGGATCTGTTCCCACGCTGTATGACTCTCGAATTGAGTAAGAAGGATGAGGAAACATTCTGAAAAGCGTCTTTCAAGTGAAAATTCTCTTCCCCAGAAATTTGAAGTGCTTCTCTGATTACAAGAATTCAAAGTTGTCATAGTTAAATACTTTACAGAGAAGTGAGTCACGGATAATGGAATATAGACATTAGAGTGGGGTTGACAACACAACTTGATCAGACACAATCTTAGTACCTAGTGGAAAAAGGTCGAAGTATCACATGACCCACTCCTGCTCCTCAGTCCCATGTTTCTGTATTCCATTCAGCCCCTAAAACCTGTTGACAGGAGCAGTTGGAGACCACTTGCTGGTATAAACTGATGCCAGAAACAGTGGCAACCATTCAATCCCTTAATGCTGTCACATACAGTTTGGGGAGATTTGGAAAATGTAATTGGAAATCCCAGAATGATTATGGAAGAGACCCCTTATCGCTCCTGACAGAGCTGCCCCTCTCTGCAACTTGTGTATCATTTAGTGGTCATGTTGCAGACCCAGTTTCATTGTGAATACAGCCCCCATACCTCACCAAGAGATGGCTCACAAAATTCTCTGGTCTCCCAGACCACAACATTCAAACAGACATTCCAGAAAAATAACACCCGCTAACTTTCCAATAACAGAATGTGAGAACATCAGAAACAAGAACATGTTGTTCACCACCACCACACACCCAACAACCCAAGCCTGCCTTGCCCTTCACTAAGATCGTGACTGATCTGTTCTTAGTGTCAAATCCTCTTAAAAATCCAAATCTTCATATCTCTCAACTCTCCAACAGGTCAAAATCCATCTCCAACCTCTCCAAACACATCCAACGAACTTTGAACAATACAGCACAGTAAAGGCCCTCGACCTTTGATGTTGTATCACCCATTTATCCTACTTTAAGATCAGACTCACCTACATTCTTCCGTGCACTTTCTTCCATGTGCCTATCCAAGAGTCTCCCAAGCTTCCCTCACTTAATTGACTCTACACCCACCATTCTCTGTGTGAAAAAAAACTATCGCTGACATCTCCCCTAAACCTTCCTTTAATTACCTTAAAATTATGACCGATGGTGATAGACATTTCTGCCCTGGTGAAACGTCTCTGGCTATTCACTCTCTCTTTGCCTCTCATCACCTTTTACACCTCTATCAAGTCACCTCTCATTCTTCTTAATGCAAATGAGAAAAGCCCTAACTCCCTCAGCCTTTTTTCATAAGACCTGCCCTCCAGTCCAGGCAGCATTCTGGTAAATTTACTCTGCACCCTTTCTAAAGCTTCCTCATCCTTCCAATAATGGGGTGACCAGAAGTGAACAAAATCCACCAGGTCTGGTCTAACCAGGGCTGTACAGAGCTGCAGCATAACCACGCGGCTTTAAAGTCAATCTCCCTTCTAATGAAAGCTTAAACAGCATTCGCCTCCTTAACAACCCTATCAAGTTAGGCAGCAACTTTGATGAATCTATGGACATGGACGCCAAAATCCCTCTGTTCTTCCACACTGCCAGGAACCCTGCCTATAACACTATATTCTGCAAATTTGAGCTTTCAAAGTGAATTAATTCACGCTTTTCCAGCTTGAATTCCATCGTCCACTTCTTAGCCCAACTCTGCATTACCTCAATGTCCTGTTGCAACCTACAAAGGCCCTGCAAACACCCATGTAACACTTTACAAACCTTTGTGTCGTCGGAAAACTTACTAACCCACCCTTCCATTACCTCATCCAAGTCAGTTATAAAAATCACAAAGAGAAGAGGCTCCAGAACTGATCCCTGCGGGCTTCCACTGGTCGCTTTCAGAGATCTATCTCCCCTAACTCTCTGTGCAAGAGAAATCGTGACATTCACTATCCTCTGTATGAAGAAAACATTCTCTGCTTCTACACCATGACGTATTGATATGAACAAAAGAGGAAACACAAGGGATTAGACAGAGAGAATGGCCCTGACCTCAAGGCAGTATTACACAGTGGCTGACATCAAGGAGTCTGAGGAAAATCGCACTTAATAAGAATTGATTACGGTCTCTATACTGTTTGGCATCATTCACATCACACGGGAAGATGTTTATCATCAGTGGACATCAATCATCTCAACCGTGGGCCATCGCTGCAAGAGATTCTCAAGGTAGCGCCCTCAGCCCAGGCATCCCCAATTTATCATCATAGAATCCTGACAGTGTGGAAGGAGGCCATTAATTCCATTGAGTCCAAACTAAGCAGAATTGAGGATAATCACTGACGTTTACATAGTTTTCAGAACAAGGTGACCCTCCTCAGATATTGAAGCTGTCTGTGTCCATGTGCAACAAGAACTGGACACCGTTCAAGATCGTGCTGTTAAAGTCTGGATAACATTCATGTGACAGCACTGCTAGACACTGTACATTTCCACAGTAAAATGTGCAGCTCATTCGGCACCTCAATCTGTGTTCACAAGAATATGTAGAAGTTATTCAATCCATCAAACTATTGGACAAGATATGTGATAGCTCATTCAGTCCCTCCTGCCAAATACACAGTAAGAGAAGGAAACTGCTCACGCCCTCACTTACATGGGATCAGAAAGAGAGTGTTTTGCACCTGGAGTTACTTACTGAGGGACAGAAAGCGATAATTAAGCTTCTCAAATCACTAACCCAGGAAGAGGAAGGCGTCAGAGATGCTCCAACTTCACAAACAAATGGAGCAGGAACTAAACAGATAATTTGCACAACCTTGTTCCTCGAGGCTTAATTACTCACAGTACATATGTGTAACTTTAACATGATTTTCTGGCAGTAGGAATGAAGCCAACTTTTATAGTCATTCACCAAGGTGTCTTGCATCTCCAAGATAGTAGACCCATGGTCTCCATGGAGGTCAGAAGGTGGTGCAGAATTGTTAACTCTTTCATGTTGATGGTATTGTGACTGCTGACAGAATTGTGTCCAAAGTGACATTAAATTCAGTGTAAAACAGTAACTGTGCATTAAAATGTCAGGGTTCATTCAGAGCCTGTACCTCTCTGTCAATGGACATGAGGGTTCTGCACAGGCATGTAAACTATCGCGAGTCAATCATCCAGTTAAAAATATGAAATTTTCACCTTATTCAGCTATTTGGGATGTAATGAGTATTCGTCTATAGCCATCAAGGTTCAACTTCTTATTGTCTCACAAGGCGACAGATTAAACACAGAGTTATGCCCTCTCTCCACATGGTGCCATCGTGCCAGGGTTTAGTCTTGGTGACAAAGAGATCATTATTTATAAAACTGGCCAAATGCGTACACAATGACATAAAATACTCTCTCAACAAAACACACCTTAGGAAAGATATACTAACTCTGGCACTTCAATCATTTTGTACGAAGAGCCACATATAATTTACTTCCTGTCCCATATGAATTCTGTTACTGATTTATAACCAAGGACATTCAGATCCTTTTCAACAACAGAACTTCCCAACCTCTCACCATTTAATAAATAGAAATGAGAATCATAATATTTGTTGTACCCATCTGAATCATATTATACGAAGCGAACAGCTATTTCCCAAGCACTGATCCTTCTGATACAACACAAGACTTCCACCCAAACAAAAAACACGACTCTCTTCATTTTGCCCATTATCCAATTTTGATCCATTTCATGTATTACACCCCGACCTACCCATGGACTCTAACATTCCCCACTCACCAGTATTGAACCATGCCAATCTTTTTGTGAAAATTCAAATACTCTACTCCCATTGATTCTCAGTTGTCGACGTCACAACGGACAATCTCCACCAATTCCAGCAGGTTTATCAAAGATAATTTCCCTTTCCTGAATCAAGGCTGACTCTATCATATCATATCATTATTCACGAAGCGTCTAGTTGTCACGTTCCTTATAAAATGTTACAATGTGTTTCTCACAGTTGATGTAAAGCTATTTATTTTCCTGGTTGTCTTCTCCATCCTGTTATAAATATTTAGTTGAAAAATCACACAACACCAGATTATAGTCCAACAGGTTTAATTGGAAGCACACTAGCTTTCGGAGCGTCGCTCCTTCATCAGGTGGTAGTGGAGGGCTTAATCCACTATGGACGTTTAGCAAAATGCACAGTATGTTGTAACTGAAATGATACATTGAAAAATTGACTGGCTGTTAAGCCTTTCATCTGTTAGAATACTGTGATAGCTTCACTTCTTTCATGCATAAATCACGAAACATGTTTTAAAAAGTTGAATTCTCGGTTAACTGTTAACTAGCTCGATAATGTGTTGAAGGTGTTGTCCCCCTGTGTTCTCTCTCTATGCCATGACGTTTAGGGGGTCACCATATGTTTGAGTCTCTCTGAATGGACGCATCAACTGATAACACAAACCCGAAAAAAGGGTCCATAGAACCTCTCTTTACTCTGTAATGACAGGAGCAAGTCAAATCCTCACACACACGGTGCACCCAGTTAGTGCTGAAAATGTTTCTCTTCTGAGCAGAAAAAGCCGTTACATCTCTCCAGTCCCACATTCACACTTCCTCTCTCCAATGAAGCAGGCGAAAATGTAACATTACCTTTCTCTGTATCTCAGCAACTATAATGGCAGCACTTGTATTGCAGATTGAGTAGATCACCACACTTAGAGAAGAAGAGCAGAGGGAATATAACTCAGTTTAAACAGGGACACATCAAAATTAACATGATATTCAGGAATACGTGAAAAGGGGAAATCTGAGAATAAACTCCCATTCTATTTTCCTTCTCGTTCATCATCAGCAGTCCCTTTGTACGCTTTTCATTTCTCTCTCTCTCTCTCTCTCTCTCTCTTTCTCTTTATCTGTTTTTCTCCTGACAGACGCTGCCATATTTGCCGAGATCCCCCAACGTTTTCAGACACTGGAGAATTTTATTTCAGATCTCCATCATTTATAATTCCTTGGTTTATTTCACCTTTAATGCTGTTGTTTCACAGAATGTCTGCATCACTGGCAAGGTAGGCTGTTGTCATCCATCACTAATTGTCGTTGACTGCGAGACCATTTGTTCAGTCAATATGGAGCTGATCTTTTTTTTAGTTTCTTTACCAAAGGCTATCAGTGAAATAATAAAAGAAATCCTGATTGTTTATGGTTCCTCTTTGTAAAATGAAGTTTTACAACGGTCTGAACAATCTAGTTCCTTCTTAGATGTTTATGAGTGAGGAGTCTGATATTGATGTACATGAAGTGGAGTTTGTGACTGAAACTGAAGATAACAGTTTATGCATTTTTAAAACATAAATGATCGAAATAGCAATAACCTTCACCATCGTTTGTAGATTGGGCAGAAATTGGTTTACCAGGAACACCAATAATAGCGAGGATGGGATAATACCCAGCTTGAATAATTCTCAGTACGGATTCTATCCGCAACTCTATCCATGCCTAATCCTGAGAAAGCCAGTAAAGACCCGCAAATAAACTCCTGTCCATTGTTGGAACATCCCAGTGTAAAACATTCAGATTCTGATCCATTGTTGGAACATCCCAATGTAATGTTCTCAGATTCTGATACATTGTTCGGACATTCCAGTCTAATGTACAATGATTGTCTTCCTCTCTTTTTATCTGTAGCTGCTGATCCCAATCACCTTGAGGATGACACTGCCGCTGATACTATGTGAAAACAGATTGAAGAAAGTCGCTTATCAATAGAAGAGGGAGGCCTCCAGGGACACAGTTAGGATCCATGAAGACTGACATCAATCACAGTCACCGAACAGTCAGCTCAATTTAACCCTTTCACAACAACCATGACAAATGGCAATAATACTTGGTCTTCCTGAGATGTTGGCATCACTGACTATCGGGCTAATGACACGTCGCGAATTGTAAAGTTAGAGGTGAGGCAGAGAGATGATGTTTTCTCTTCAATAGCTCCGTGATTCTCCTCTCTTTTGGCAAGGTCGGAATTGCTGAGGCTGTGTCTGATTACCTGCTGCATCATTTGGCTTTATTGTATTTTATTTCAATTTGACATTAATCTTACTGACATTGCATTGCTTAGGTAGGGTTAGGCATTTTTGAGAGACCTACTAAAGCTGTATAGACGGTGTAGATACAGTCCATTCCTTGTTGTCCTTGCAGCAGAGGCCTGGTCCTGTAGAGTGATGGTCAAACTCTCACTGAACCAGGAATCTTAGTTTTACCTTTCACCAGTTATTGCTGGGGTCTCAGCAGCGGTGGAAGGCAGAAAACCTCTCCCAGATGCTGCACACACTGTGAGATTTCTCTCATAATTGGTTTTTGATGTTCATTCCTCCTGGATTGGAGAACTGCATGTCAGAAAATATGTGTCCTCAATTGGTTTTGGACAAGTGTGCGTTTCTAGGATGTTACCATTTTGGAGCAGTTACTGTTTAGTAATTAAATAACCTATTACTCTGTGAAGGTTTCCAATGAATTAAGTTATCCAAGTTCATCTTTTTTTGATGTTTTTATTTGTCGACAGTGTTTGAATAAATTGCATTTTGCTTAATGTCAAATATCTTGAACAAACGAATTGCACCTGAAACACAGCACCTCACAATTGCATTTAAAGTAAGAAAACGTTCGGGTCGAGACGACCTTCGTCATATATTGTGAGAGGGGTCTGTTCGGGTCCATAAGAAGAACGACAGATATTCATGTTTTAATTGGATAATTATTTAATGGACAATAAGTTTCAGGAACAGGGGTTTGACTGCAGAATGTGCCGAGCTGGATGAGTGATAACTCTATCAGGAATTACATCAGATACACAATCCACACCACAGTTCCAGCCCAGATACAGTTAAGACCGGATGGGATATCTGCTCAGCACGGAGTACTGTGCAGACCAGGCTCAGTACAACTCAGCAATCTGTCCAGGATGGAATACTGTGCAGCTCTCAGTAATCCACTAGCTATCTGCCCAACATGTGGAGCAGTACAGACCACACTGGTGCATTGATTAAGAAACCTGGACAAAACGGTCTGTCCAGCATGGGTGATATGTAGCCCACACCAGAGTCTTCCTCTATAAACGCGGACAAGATATCATGTTCAGTGTGGGGAGCTTTATTGTGAATAGCAGTGAATTCATCTGTTACCCTCCCACCATGCAGAGCTGTGTGCACCACCCCATTGCATTGTTCAGTAACACTGTGTTAGATCCCTGCCCAGTGTGGAGAAACTAGCAACTCATGCTGGAAGTGACAGGATATGCAGCTCCCGCCCATTTACAGCTCCATACCTCCGTTGTGCAATGACAAGGTGTTTTGTGGATGTGTAAATCACTGGCAAAGAGTGATGACGGGGGAATCAGTTAAAATACCTACAAACAAAATAATTTTGTGAAAAAGAGCAAGAGAGATTGAGAGACGATTTCATGGAAGATCACAGGTTTCAGAATGCTGAAATGAAGATATTTCGAGAGCATCCTACAACATGAGCCAGTAATCTCAGGAATGATGGTGAATGGGACATTGCTGTCAGTTCAGATGATGGAGAATTTTGGATAAGCATTTGTTCTGCAGCTTTGTAACTGGGAGTGAGGTCATCAGAGTGTATGACTCATTCGGCTGAATCGAACAATAGTTTGTCTCAGTGGCATTTTCATTGAGTTTGACAGAGGGTTTGTGTGTATGAGACTGAGCTAGTTTCCTGGTGCCATCTTATGGAACTCACCTCATTAACTACCAGTCCCACACCATGGTGTCGCTCTCATTCAATGTTGCTCCCTCTACTGTGTGCAGCACTCTCTCTCTCACTCACTCTCTCTCCCTCTCTTCTTCCCACCCCCCTCACCTTTGCAATACCCCCACACAGCGATAGAATGTTCTGGAGAATGCCAATTATGGAATGGTACAGACAACGTTCAAAGGAATTCCAATTGGCAGAAAATATCAGTGTCCCAGTATGTAATACGTAAAGGGAAGGAGTAGAGATATAGGTTTTTAAAATCACATATTATTTAAATCCATCATGAGACCATTCAACCATTTAAACGTGCTCTAGTATTAATAAGATCGGGGGTGATCTGATTGTGCCCTGAGCTCCATCTTAAAGGAGCTTCAGACACTCAACCCCTTGGGTTTATGTCACTGACCAGACCACACACAAGAACTTTTACCCCGGTTTTCTTCAAGCACCTGTTCGAGGCCATTTTCAATGGGGGACGGACTCTCCTAACAATATTTTCCACCAGCTTTATATATCTATGTAATGGTAAGCACATTTTACACAGACCAATCAAAAATTTGCTCTTATTTTATTGTTATCAATACCAAACTACAATTAATAATTCTGGTACAAATCAGAGCAAAGAACATTTTTATCCTCAGCCATTATCTTGACCATTCTCTGAATTTTACCATTTTCCTTGTTATGAAAATTTCTATTGCCCTTTTTCTGTGACATTTTCTGTACGTAGCAGTTACACAGTCTCCCACGCAGTTGGCTGGATGGTTGGTTTGCGATGCACAAGGGAAACCAACAGCCCAGTTTCAATTCCCCACACTGACAGAGGTTACCATGAAGGGGACGCTCTCTCAACCTTACCCCATCACCCGAGGTGTGGTAACCCTCAGCGTAAACCACCATGGGTCGTCTCTCTCTCTATTGACAGAGCAACTCCATGGTCCTTTGGAACTGTATTCTATCACTGTTAACATTTTAAATGTCATCATTTCGTTTTGCCTTATTTTCCTGGATGTTGTGGAGCAGCGTTATTCTGTTCCACTGTCAGCATTACCCCCAAACTGTACATTCCTGCCCATTCCCCAAAAATCCATGACTCCATCATTATTTATGAAACTTGCGGTCTGTGTCTCAAAAAACTTCAATATCACCGCCTCCAATTGTCTGCAAAAAAATTAACAAATATTCAAAAACAAAATTAACGTCATATCTGTGTGTCAGATTTTTTTTGTGCCTTTACCTTAGAAAGGATATAATTACATTGGAAGCACTTCAGAGATGTTTCACTTCACTGCGATGAAGAGTTTATATTATGGAGGCGTTAACAGGTTACTCTTGGAATGAGACATGATTTGATTTAAACACACAAAACCTTGAGGACAGTGGATCAGGTAAATATACACTGGGAGTTTTCATAGTCCAAAGTTGCGTCATTTTTGTAGAACTTCGACAATGTTGAAGCATGACCTAATGCCCATCGAGTCCACACTGACCCACTGAAAAGCATTACCGATAGCCCTGTCCCCCTCCACGTAACCCAGTTTTCCTCATGACTAACCCATTTAACCTGCACATCCCTGGGCACAATGGGCAATCTGACATGGTCGATCCAATCCAGGTTGTGGGGGAAACGGGAGCACTGGGAGGAAACCCACACGGATAGGAGGTGAATGTTTAAACTCCACATAGAGGGTTGCCCAAGGTTGGAATTAAGGTCAGCTGCTTGGTGATGTGAAGCATCAGTGCTGAACACAGATCCACCATGCCCCACCCAAGGTTAACTCAAACAAATCCTCGACTCTCCTTGAATGCAACATTGTACAACGTGAATTCCAGGAAAATAACCAGTTACTTTCCAAAAGCATAACATAGGAACGAAAGAAATGGGAACAGGAGGGGTCTATTTGGCCGCTCAAGCCTGCAATGTCATTCAATAAGAAGATGGCTAATCTACTCCAGGGCTCAACTCTAATTTCCTGCTAAACCCTTGTATTCTTCAACTTGGTGATATGTCAAAAAACATTCCACTCCGTCTGTAAATACATTCAGTGTCCCAGCCCCCACAACTCTCTGCGTTAGGTATTCCTACCTTCAGAAAGAAGGCATTTTTTGAATTTCAGTTTGAATTCAGTATCCCTTATTCTGTACCTATCATTCCCGAATTCAAGACTCTGGTCAAGAGTGGACCCATTTTCTCTACATTTACTTTTCAGCCCTCTCTGTATTTTGTAAGTTTCAGTAACATCACCCACATTCATGTCAGCCACAATGAATAATCGCCTCACCAAATTAGATGCACTCAATAATCCAACGTTTTCATCCCAGGAACCCGCCTAATGAATCAACTTAGTTACTTGTTTCATCAGCATGCTAACTTTATGTTTCATGCACAAAAACACACCAATCCCTTTGAACCGCTCCTTTTTTGGGAGTCATTCCATTAAATAACAGCCTGACTTTTGGTTCTCAGTGTCATCCACAAACTCGGATGTATACTGCACTCAGCTTCCACCGTCAGGCTATCAGTATAGATGGTCAATAACTCATGCCATCGGACTGGTACTTGTGACAATCCATTTGATCCGTTTTATCATAAAGATCTATTGATCGTTAATCTCCAACTTCTATGTGTCAACCAATCGTCATCCCATAAATTTTATTATCTGTCATATTATGTGCTCCTGTACTGTGTAAAAACCTTATTTTGTGATACCGTATGGAAAATATCTGGAATGCCTCAAGTCTACTAGTTCCCTTTCATCAAGTTCGCTTGTTACATTGTCAGGGATATCCAGATAAACTTTGCATGTTTTTTTTTATAAATTCCCTTTCATAAAACCATACTGACTCTGCGTGAGGGTTTCTAAATGCCCTGCAATTCCCTCCTTAATAACAAACTCTCGCAGATTCCCAACAACAATGTTGAAGCTAAATGGTTCCTGCTTTCAGTCTCGCTCCTTTGTCGAAGACAGGCGCCCCATTGGAGGTACTCCAGATTCGCAGGAACACTCCTGTAATCCAGAGAGTTATGGGATATTTTACACAGTGCCACCAGTCACTCTGTAACAACTTCCTTTCAAACCAGCTATGAATTTGTGCTGACGTGCGCCCCCCTTACATTTCTCTATTTGTTTAAGACAAACCTTGTTCCTTTTGTTAGAACTTCTCTACTCATACCATTGTGTTTATAGCATTGAAATATTTACAGTGCCTCACCTTGTGAGGACCAATGTAAAACATTGGTGTAAATTACCTGCAAATTCCCTCTGGGCAATTCCCCCGTCATACCCTCCAAATATGCTCAATATCCGGTCCGTTGTTTTAGACATCCCAGTCAGGGGAATTACTATCCCTGCTTCCAATCTGTCTCGCCCTGTCAGAGTTTTATATACTTTTCTGAGACCTCTATCCATTTTCCTAACGCACGTGGAATACAGGTCCAGTCGCCCCAAACTCTGCTCCCACAACAAGCCTGTCATCCCAGAGATGAATCAGGTCATCCTTCGCTGCTCTTGCTCAATGTCAGGTTTGTCTTTCATTAAGTAAGGAGACCAAAAATGCACACAATACTGCACAATGTTCAAGATGGGGTCTCAACAAGGCCCTGTACAGCTGCAGTAAGACACCCTTACTCCTCGACTCAAATCCCCCTGGAATGAATGTCAACTCACCATTTATCTTCCTAACTGCTTTCTGTTCTGCATTAGTGCTTTCAGTGAATGGTGTGGAGGGAGATCCAAACCCTTTTCAATGTTACACCTCCCCACTTGGTGGCTCTATGTACACTGGTCAGCGTGGCAAAGCCACTCCCATTATTGACTGCTTGCTTCAGAAGGCACTGTCTTGCATAGACCTTGGAGGGATGCGCAGAACAAAACAAAAATCAGCATAAGTTCCTTTATAAATCAATATTTATTCAACCAATCCATTTTCAAATGGTAGGTTGCCGTCCTGTTTTCCCACCAAAGGATACAACGTCACATCTGCTCCCATTGCACTCCATTTGCCACGTATTTTCCTATTCACTCCACTTGTCTCAATCATCTTGGAGCATTTTTTTTTACATCCTGCTCAACGACTCACAATCCGACATCGACATTTTATGCCATCAGCAGAATTGGGAATATTGTATTTGATTCCCAAAACCAAAATATTGGTGTTTATTGGGAATAGCTGGCAGCCAAGCCCCGATTCCTGCTATACCCCCCAAGCTTTCTACTCGAAAACAAATTGTTTTATTCCTATTCGCTGTGTCATGTCAGCTCTCCCATTCTAAATTATGTTCACATATTAACCCCAGTCCCCTAAGATTTGAATTTGTATGGTAGGCTTGGAGTTTTATCGCCTATTTTCCGGAAAAAATACAGTCATATTGTATTGATTGCTTCCCCATAATTTTGCTCAGTCAATTTCTCAAATATGATTCCCTTTGCATAAATCTTTGTTGACTTTGTCTATGCCCACCACTTTCGGTTCCAATACCTCCTCTAAAACTATTTATTTACCAATTCCATTCTATTTCCTTTCTTTCTCACCAAATTAAAGCTTCCTAGTATTGCTGGGAAGATCGCTTTTTTGATTTGATTTCTTCTTTGAAGACACAACTGAAACATTTACTCGATAGTTCTGCAATTACCCTTTCCTCAATTCTCTGGTTTCAGACTGTCAGGAAACTGGACCGGTTTTCCATTAATTTTGCCACGGACATGTTTTTAGAACTATTATAAGTTCACTTTTATAATCCTTGCTCATATACTCTTCAGAATCTCATCAATTCCTGTCTTGAGCTCTTGAATGACTGCCATTCAACAGCCATGCAATCACAGGTGTATAGACTCTGTACCGTCACAAATACAGCACAGTCAACATTACACAAGACCCGGAACCGGGAATGTTATGGCATTTCAATTGCGCAACTTTGTATCATTTTTTAACGATTGTGCGGTTACCCGTGACAACTCCTCTCTCAGGAAGTGCATCCCAGACCCCAACACCAGCTGGGTTAAAAAATATCCTCAAATTCTCACCAAACTTCAAACTCTCCACTTTAAAATTGCGCTCTCGTTTTCTCGACCCTTTGACTAAAAGGAACAGCTGCTGTCTATCCACGCTCTCCATGCCCCTTGTATTCTTACCCTTCGGAATCACATCCCTTTCAGTCTTCTCTGCAACCCGAGCTTATCCAGCCTCTCTCCATAGCTGATATGCTCCATCCCAGGGAACAGCCTGGTGAATCTCCTCTGTACCCCCTCCAGTCCAATCACAATCTTCCTGTAATGTGGATCCCAGAACTACACACATTATTGCATCTTGGATTAACTGAAGTTCTGCATAGCTCTTATAATCTAAGCCTCGATTTTAAAAAAGACCATGGTTGCAGTCGCTATGCCTTATCAACTTGTGTGTTATCCATTCGAGACACATTCATGGATGTGTGGAGAAGCACCCGCTGAGCCTCCTAGAGTGCTGCCACTCATTTAGTACTACCCTTAATCATCGCCTTTATTAGGGTTACGATCCATCTGTCATTGATCTGCCCATCTGATCATGCCATTTATATCTTCCTGTAAATTTATATCTTCCTCCTCATTTCCAACCACCTTCCTAATCGTTTTTAAGGTTACAAGAACACACCAGGTTATAGCACAACAGTTTTATTCAGAGGCACTAGCTTTCGATGCGGTGCTTCATCGTCAGGTGATGATGTGCTTCGAAAGCTGCTGCCTCCAAGTAAACCTGTTGGACTGTAATCTAGTGTTCTCTGACTTTTAACTTTGTCTACCCCAGTCCAAAATTGGCTCCTCCGAATTACAAGTAACAAGGGCATAGCAATGATCCCTGTGGTGCACCTTTGAACACCAATCTCCAGTCACACAAACAGCCTTCTAACACCATTCAAAGTTTGGGAGAAGATTTGTAGCTCGGGTGCTCATTGTTGTGGTTCTGATCGCCGATTTGGGAATTTGTGTTGCAGACGTTTCGACCCCTGTCTAGGTGACATCCTGAGTGCTTGGGATCCTCCTGTGAAGCACTTCTGTGTTCTTTCCTCCGGCATTTGTAGTGGGTTGAATCTGCCACTTCCGGTTGTCAGTTCCAGCTGTCCATTGCATTGGTCGGTATATTGGGTCCAGGTCGATGTGCTTATTGATTGAATCTGTGGATGAGTGCCATGCCTCTAGGAATTCTCTGGCTGTTCTCTATTTGGCTTGTCCTATAAGAGTAGTGTTGTCCCAGTCGAATTCATGTGGCTTGTCATCTGCGTGTGTGGCTACTCATGATAGCTGGTCGTGTCGTTTCGTGAATAGTTGGTTTTCATGGATGCGGATCGTTAGCTGTCTTCCTGTTTGTCCTATGTAGTGTTTTGTGCAGTCCTTGCATGGGAATTTTTACACTACATTGGTTTTGCTCATGCTGGATATCGGGTCCTTACTTCTGGTGAGTTGTTGTCTGAGAGTGGCTGTTGGTTTGTGTGCTGTTATGAGTCCCAGTGGTCGCAGTCGTCTGGCTGTCAGTTCAGAAATGCTCTTGATGTATGGTAGTGTGGCTAATCCTTTGGGTTGCGGCATATCCTCATTCCATTGTCTTTCCCTTCGTCATCTGTTGATGAAATTGCGTGGGCATCCGTTTTTGGCAAATACATTGTATGGGTGTTCTTCTTCCCCTTTTTGCAGTTCTGGTGTGCTGTAGTGTTTCGAATAGTGTCTTGATGCAACTTCTTTTCTGTGTGTTGAGGTCGTTGCTTTCGTTGCAAAGTAATTGGTTGACCTCTCGGCCATTTCCCTGTTCCCAACAACAATTACTCCTCTCCTGATTACACAATTTCATATTTGACCTTGCTTCATTTTGTTTTCTTTCAAAAACAGATTGAAGATTTATGCAGATTTTGTGCTCTTAGCATGCTAACAATGTGAAAAAGACCCTTTGGCCTAACAGTTCCACACTGCCCCTTCGAAGACTAACCCACGCAGAACCATTTCCATACGATTCTATATTTATGCCAGATTAATTCACCTCATGCTACCATCCCTGAACACTATGGGGCAATTTAGCATGACCAATTCACCTAACCAACAGGGAGAGACAGAGGGAGCATGTGGTAACTCCACACAGACAAATTTCCGAGTATTCACACTTTTTCACGATGCCTGAAGTTCTTCTGAAGTCACTTCATATGTTTAATATATTTTTAAATTTGTTATGTTAACCATCACTAAGTCACTTCCTCTTTCTTTGGTAATTGTACCTTAAAAAAAGACGTATTTTCCAGACTATGCAACATTTCTATAGATCTCCTGGTCCTGACCAGATATATCCAAAAATACAGAAATCGGGAGAGAAGAAGTTGCGGGAGCCCTGGCTGATAATTTTGCATCATCGTTAGCCACGGGTGAAGTCAGCGAAGACTGGTGGGGAGCGAATATTGTGCCCTTATTCAAGTAGAGCTGCAACAAAGAACATGGGAACTATAAACCAGTTAGCTTCACAACTGGGATAGGTATGGCACTAGAGAAGACTCTGAGATAAGATATACATGTATTTGGAAAGACACTGAGCAGTCAGCAGTGCTTTATGTATGGGAGATCACAACTTGCTAACTTTTATATTTTTTGTGATGAACTGACCAGGAATGTTGATGAGCGTAGGGTGACAAACGTAGTCTACACGGATTTGAGCAAGGCCTTTAGATTAGACTAGACTAGATTCCCTACAGTGTGGGAACAGGTCCTCTGGCCCAACAAGACCACACTGCCCCTCCGAAGAGCAACCCACCCTGACTAATGCACCTAACACTACGGGCAATTTAGCATAACCAATTCACCTAACCTGAACCTCTTTGGACTGTGGGAGGAAAGCGGCACACCCAGAGGGGACCCGCGCAGACACAGGAGAATTGCAAACTCCAAACAGTCAGTTGCCTGAGGCGGGAATTGAATCCAGGTCCCTGGCGCTGTGAGGCAGCATTGCTAATCACTCAGCCACCATGCCGCCCCAAGGTTCAACATGATAGGCTGCTCTGAAATGTTCGATCACATGGAATCCAGAGGGAGTTGGAAAATTGAACACACAATTGGCTTGGTGGTAGGAAGCAGAGGGTAATAATGGAAGGATGCTTGTCAAACTGGAGGCCTTTGACAAGTGGAGTGCCTCAGGGGTCGGTGACCTAGCAAAAGTTTATGGTCAAAATGCATGTTACTGGAAGTGTGGTCAGAAAAGAACTGGAGCCGTAAAATATGAAGTTATGAAGGAGAAAGATGATGGCTAATTCAACAGCAGCACTGAGGCAGAGTTGGAGACTGGGGATTTTATAAAAGTAGGTGTAGGCAGGTTTGATGACAGAGAGAATACAGAGACATAAAACAGTTCAGGGCAAAAGGGAGACTGAAGATAACAGTTCATGCATTTTTAAAATAAAAATAGAAGAAATACTAATAACCTTCACTATTGTTTATAGAATGGGCAGGGATTGGCTTACCAGGAACTCGAATAATAGCGAGGATGGGATAGTACCCAGATTGAATAATCCTCAGTACGGCGTCTATCCGCAACTCCAAACATGGCCAGCCCTGATAAAGCCAGTAAAGACCCGCAGATAAACTCCTGTCCATTGTTGGAACAAAATATTCAGATTCTAAAATATTCAGAATCTAAAATATTCAGATTCTGATCCATTTTTGGAACATTCCGCTTGAATACTCTCAGATTCCGATCTATTGTTGGAACATTCCAGTCTATTGTTCTAAGATTGTCTTCCTCTCCTTTTCTGTGTAGCTGCTGATCCCAATCAACTTGAGGATAACTCTGCCGCTGATGCTATGAGATAACAGGTTGAAGAAAGCCTCTTATTAATATAAGAGGAAAGTCTCCAGGGACACAGTTAGGATCCATGAAGACTGATTTCAATCACAGTCACCGAACAAACAGTTCAATTTAACCCCTTTCACTAAAACCCCGACAAATGACAATAATACTTGGTCTTCCTGAGATGTTGGCATCACTGACTATCGGGCTAATGGCACGTCACGAATTGTAAAGTTGGAGGTGAGGCAGAGAGATGATGCTTTCTCTTCACTAGTTCAGTGATTATCCTCTCTTTTGGCAGGGTAGGAATTGCTGGGGTCCTGAGGCTGTGCCTGATTACCAGGCCTGCTACATCTTTTGGCGTTATTTATTTCTACTTAACTTTGACATTTATCTTACCAACATTGCGTTGCTTAGGTGGGGTTAGGCATTTTTGAGAGACCTACTACAGTTGTATAGACGGTGTAGATACAGTCCATTCCTTGTTGTCCTTGCAGCCGCGGCCTGGTCCTGTAGAGTGATGGTCAAACTCTCACTGAACCAGGAATCTTAGTTTTACCTTTCACCAGTTATTGCTGGGATCTCAGCAGCGGTGGAAGGCAGTAAATCTCTCCCAGCCGCTACACACTCTGAGATTTCTCTCAGAATTGGTTTTTAGTGTTCATTCCTCCTGGATTGGAGAACTGCATGTCAGACAATATGCTTCCTGCATTGGTTTTTGGAAAAGTGTGAGTTTCTAGCATGTTACCATGTCGGAGCAGTTCCTGTTTAGTAATTAAATAACCTATTAATCTGTTACGTTTTCCAATAAATTAAGTTCTTCCAAGTTCCTCTTTCTTTGTTTTTTTTTATGTCTACAGTGTTTGAATAAATTGCGTTTTGCTTAATGTCAAACGTTTTTAGCAAAAAAATTGCACCTGAAACACAGCGCCTCACAATTACCTTTAAAATAAGAAAACGTTCATTCAGGTCGATACGACCTTCGTCATATATTATGAGATGCGTCTGTTCTGGTCCATAACAAGAAGGACAGATATTCATGTTTTAATTGGATAATTATTTGATTGCCAATCAGTTTCAGGAACACGGGCTTTGACAGCGGAATGCGCCGAACTGGATGAGTGATGACTCTATCAGGAATTATAACAGATACACAACCCACACCACAGTTCCAGCCCAGGTATAAGACCAGATGAGATATCTGCTCATCACGGAGTACTGTGGAGACCAGGCTCTGTACAACTCAGCAATCTGTCCAGGATGGAATACTGTGCAGCTCTCAGTATTCCACGAGCTATCTGTCCAACATGGGGAGCAGTACAGACCACACTGGTGCATTGATTAAGAAGCTTGGAGAAAAAGGTCTGTCCAGCATGGGTGATATGTAGCCCACACCAGGGCCTTCCTCTATAAACGCGGACAAGGTATCACGTTCAGCGTGGGGAGCTGTATTGTGAATAGCAGCGAATTCATCTGTTACCCTCCCACCATGCAGAGCTGTGTGCACCACCCCAGCGCATTGTTCAGTAACACTGTGTTAGATCCCTGCCAAGTGTGGAGAAACTAACAGCCCATGCTGGAAGTGAGAGAATATGTAGCTGCTGTCCATTTACAGCTCCATACCTCCGTTGCACAATGACAAGCGGTGTTGTGGGTGTGCAAATCACTGGCAGAGAGTGCTGACAGAGCAATCAGTTAAAATACGTACAAACAAAAGCATTTTGTGAAAAAGAGAAAGAGAGATTGAGAGAAGACTTCATGGAAGATCACAGGTTTCAGAATGCTGAAATGAAGATATTTTGAGAGCATCCTACAACATGAGCCAGTAATCTCAGGAATGATGGGTGAATGGGACATTGGTGTCAGTTCAGATGATGGAGAATTTTGGATAACCATTTGTTCTGCAGCTTTGTAACTGGGAGTGAGGTCAGCAGAGTGTATGACTCAGTGGGCTGAATCGAACAATAGTTTGTCTCAGTGCTATTTTCATTGAGTGTGACAGAGGGGTTGGCTGTACGAGGCTGAGCTAGTTTCTTGGTGCTATCTTACGGAATTCACCTCATTAACTACCCGCCCCACCCCATGGTGTCCCTCTCATTAAATGGTGCTCCCTCTACTGCATGCAGCACTCTCTCTCTCTCTCTCCCCCTCACCTTTGCAATACCCCCCACACGGCGACAGAAAGTTCTGGAGAATGCCAATTATGGAATGTTCCAGACAACGTTTCAAGTAATTCCAATTTTCAGAAAAATGTCAATGGCCCAGTATGTAATACGTAAGGGGAAGGAGTAGTGATGTATGTTTTTACAAACACATACTATTCAAATCCATCATGAGACCATTCAACCATTTAAACGTGCTCTAGTATTAATAAGATTGGGGGTGATCTGATTGTGCCCTAAGCTCCATGTTAGAAGAACTTCAGAACTTGGATTTATGTCACTGACCAGACGGCACTCTAGATCTTTTACCCCGTTTTTTTCCAAACACCTATTCGAGGCCATTTCCCATAGGAGATGAACTCTCCTTACAATATATTCCACCAGCTTTATACTTCTATGTAATGGTAAGCACATTTTGCACAAACCAATATAAAAAATACTCTTATTTTATGGTTATCAATATCAAATTACAATTAATAATTCTGGTTATTTCACTTGTCTCACCTTATCGTATTCAGCTAAAGACAGCTTCTCAACACTTTTCTCATTATAACATACAAATCATCGCAAAGTACATTTTTATCCTCAGCCATTATCTTGACCGTTCTCTGAATTGTACCGTTTTCCTTGTTGTGAAAATTTCTATTGCCCTTTGTCTGTGACTTTTCCGGTATGTAGCAGTTACAGAGTCTCCCATGCGGTTGGCTGGATGGCTGGTTTGCGATGCACCGGGAAACCAACAGCCAAGGTTCAATTCCCCACACTGACAGAGGTTACCATGAAGTGGACGCTCTCTCAACCTTACCCCATCACCCGAGGTGTGGTAACCCTCAGCGTGAAACACCACGAGTGGTCTCTCTCTCTATTGACAGGGCAGCCCCATGGTCCTTTGGAACTGTATTCTATCACTGTTAACATTTTAAACTGTTAACCATGTCATCATTTCGTTTTGCCTCATATTCCTGGATGTTGTGGTGCAGTGTCATTTTGTATCACTGTTAGCATTAGCCCGACACTGTATATTCCTGCCCATTCTCCAAAAATCCATGGCTCCGTCGTTATTTATGAACCGTCTGTGTCTCAAAAACATTCAATATCTCCGCCTCCAATTATATACAAAAAAATTAACAAATTATCATAAACAAAATTAATGTCATATCTGTGTGTCAGGATTTTTTTGTGTGTCCTTCCCTTAGTAAGGATATAATTACATTGGAAGCAGTTCAGAGATGTTTCACTTCACTGCGATGAAGAGCTTATACAATGGAGGCTTTAACAGGTTGCTCTTGGAATGAGACATAATTTGATTTAAACATAAAAAACCTTGAGGACAGTGGATCAGGTAAATACACACTGGGAGTTTTTATAGTATAAACTTGTGTCATTTTCGTAGAACTTCAATAATGTTGAAGCACGACATTCTGCCCATCGAGTCCACACTGACCCACGGAAAACCAACCCAGACAACCCTTCCCCCTCCACGTAACCCAGCTTTTCCCATGTCTAACCCACCTAACCTACACGTCCCTGGGCACTATGGGCAATTTGGCATGGCCGATCTACTCTAAGTTGCACTCTTTAGATTTTGGGGGCAAACTGTAGCACTGGGAGGAAACCCACACAGACACGGGGTAAATGTTTACACTCCACATAGAGGGTCGCCCAATATTTGAATTATGGTCAGCTGCTTGGTGATGTGAAGCATCAGTGCTGAACACATATCCACTATGCTCCTCTGTAGCTTAAGAAAAAGAAAACTGTCTGACTTGTTCCTGTGACTGAACCTGACCCAGTCTGAGACCTTTATCATCGGCCATATCACCAACCTGGTTACATTTAAAGTTTGTTGTGAGTAATGGAGGAGTGGGACTAGAAAGGCAAACTGTTGACACCCTCCAACCGCAGTCAGAACCAGAGTAAGGAGAATTTCACAAAGTGGGATTTCATTGAAGTGGGAATTCTCTTTCCCAGAAGTTTGATGGCTGAATCTTTATATTATATCGATGCTGGAAACGTCTGCTTTTCCATAGACACGTGAATCAGGGATAATGGTGCATGGAGAGAAATCATCAGCTGGGAACACAATGAGATGAGCCATGTCCTTATTTACTGGTGGAGTAGTGTCAAAGGGCCAAAAGGCCCAATCGTGTCTGTCAGCCCTATGCTCTGATGTTCCATTCAGCTCTTAGGACCTGCTACACTGGGGAAGATCGAGGCCATTCCGATGGTTAGGTGTATTTTCAGAAATGTACTTGGAAAATTCAGGCTGAGTCAGGAAGTGACCGCCACACCCCAATTCCTCTTTCCAGGCCTACCCTCTCTGTAACTTCTGCTCCCCACTTGGATTATGTTACAGACCCAGATTCATTGTCGATTCAGCCCCAATACCCCACCTAGGGTTAATTCAAACAAATTCTCGACTCTCCCTGAATGCAACATTGTACAAAACGACTTCCAGGAAAATAACCAGTTACTTTCCAAAAGCATAACATAGGAACGAAATAAATAGGAACGGCAGGGGTCTATTCAGCCCCTCAAGTCTGCGCTGTCATTCAAAAAGAAGATGGCTGATCTACTCCAGGGCTCAACTGCACTTTCCTGCTAACCTCTTGTAGCCTTCAACTCGCTGATATGTCAAAAACCATTCCAATCCATCTGTAAATACATTCAGTGTCACAGCTCCCACAACTCTCTGCGTTAGGGTATTCCAGATATTCACTACCTTTAGAAAGAAGAAATTTTTCCATCTCAGTTTGAATTCAGTATCCCTTATTCTGTACCTACAATCCCCGAATTCAAGACTCTGGCCAAGAGTGGACCCATATTCTCTACATTTGCCTTTCAGCGTTCCCTGTATTTTGTAAGTTTTATTAACATCACCCTCATTTATTTCAGGCACAATTAATAATCGCCTCACCAATTTAGATGTACTCAATAATTCAACTTTTTCATCCTAGGAACACGCCTAATGAACCAACCTTGCTTCATCAGTATGCTGACTTGATGTTTCATACACAGAAACACTCCAATCCCTTTGAACTGCTCCTTTTTTGGGAGTCATTTTCATTAAATAACAGCCTGACTTTTGGTTCTCAGTGTCATCCACAAATTCGGATGTATACTGCGCTCAGCTTGCAGCGTCAGGCTATAGACGATCAATAACTCATGCCTTCGGACTGATATTTGTGGTACTCCACTCGATAAACTTTATCATAAAGATCTATTAATCTTTACTTTCCAATGAGCTCCAGTATTGTGTAAAAAACCTTTATTTTGTGATACTTTATGCAAAATATTTGGAAGCCCTCATGTCTGCCAGTTCCCTTTCATCAAGTCCACTTGTTTCATTGTCAGCGGTATCCAGATAAACGTTACATGATTTTTTATAGGTTCCCTTTCATAAAACCATAACAATTCTGCTTGAAGCATTACTACTTGCCCTGCAATTTCCTCCTTAATAACAAACTCTCGCAGATTCCCAGCAATAATGCTGAAGCTAAATGGTTCCTGCTTTCAAGTTTCGCTCCTTTCTTGAAGACAGGCGCCACATTGGAGGTACTCCAGTTTCGCTGGAACCCTCCTGTAATCCAGAGAGTTATGGAATATTTTACACAGTGCCACCAATCACTCTGTAACTACTTCCTTTAAAACCAGCTATGAATTTCTGCTGACCTGTTCTCCCCCCCACCTTACACTTCTCTATTTGTTTTAAAAAAACTTTGTTCCTTTTGTTCGAACTTCCCTACTAATAACATTTGGTTTATAACATTGAAATATTTACAGTGCCTCACCTTGTGAGTACGAATGTAAAATATTGGTATAAATTACCTGCAAATTGATCCTCTGGGCAATTCCCCCGTCACAACCTCCAAATATCCTCAATATACTTTCCTGACTTCATTTCCGCAAAAAGTCACGCACTCATCCTGTTTTTTATTTGTTATAAACACAGAAAAGCTCGTGCTGCTTGTTTTTATATTTATTGCCAATTTACTTACCTCATATCTATTATTTCTTTTCCCTCACTTTCTAGATTGATAAAGCCATATCACCCACCAACAGACCCTTTGGTCCAACTTGTCCATTCTGACCAGGTTTTCCAAACTAAACTAGTTCCACCTGCTTACACTTTGCCCAAATGCCTCTGTACGTTTCCCATTAATATGTGTGTCAAACTGTCTTTTCAATATTGTAGCGGTATCTACCACTTTTCTTCTGGCAGCTCATTCCATGCACACGTCACCCTCTACATGAAAAGGTTGCTTCTTTGTCCCTTTTAAATCTTCCTCTTTCACATTAATGCTATATCCTCCATTTTTGAAATTAACTATCCTGTCGAAAAGACGGTGGCTGTGCAACCTATCCATGTCTCTCATGATTTTATACACGTCTTTCATTTCACCCCACAATCTCCTATACTCCACCTGATATTAACTTCAAGACGAAGCATTTAAAATAATCACTGGAAATTTGAAACAATATTAAGAGCGAATGGTAAACAGCACTCAGCCCCAAACTTCATACTGTGATTTGTTTTTCTCCATATTACATTACTAAGGCAGCATGAAACTCTTACTAGGGCCAATAAGAAGTCAAACACCCGTATTTCTTTGACTGAAGGGGGCGAAGGTCTCTACATTGAAAACGTATCTCTGCCCAAATCTATGTAATGCCACATAGCCAACATTCTTCCTCCTGGTCTCCCTATGTGGTTGTGCCTTCTATAGCTTGCACTCCGTATAGGAAACCCTTTCCCTCTACTCACATGTTAATTTAAACCCATTTTACATCATCTTCTCGTTCACCACTGATAAAAGCCCGATTTATTTTTTGCCACACCCTCTTTACATTGTCATCCATCCCCCACCTCTGTCAAGGGAATAAAAAGCCCATTTTCCAAACATTTGCAATTCTGAACAAGTGTCACACTGGATTTGAAACGCTAACTCTGTTTCTATGTCTCTCCAAATGCTGCCAGACCTGCTGTGTTTCTTCAGAATAGGCACAGCACACATTTTCAATTCAACAAACAATTATGGATACTGGAAATAAAATACAAAAAACGCTAAAGTATCTGGGAGCTTTGTAGAAGGGACACTTACGAAAGATTAACTCTGCATTCACTCCAGAATATGCAGCCAGACCTGCATAGTTTGTTCAGCCATTTCTGTTTTTGAACAAGTTCCAAAATTGTGTGTCAAAGCTGCTCATACGCCCTGTTCAGCATGGACTTCCATACACCAGCAAGTAAACGATAACACAAGGTGCACAAATTCCTTGGTTCCATAAGTTTGGCATCACTGATACTAATCATGGTCAGGGAGAGAAACAGAGGGAAACACAGTCACTTCAAACACAGAAGATGGCATTGCGGGAAAGGAAAAGATTCAGATGAATATGTTGAAGTGTTTGAGTAATGTAACAAATTAGACACGTGACACCTGGCAGAAACCCTCAGCAGAATGAGGATATGAAAATGGATGTGTTACCACATCAGAAACCAGGTTAGGTCAATGTGTACAGGGCTGATGGGTGAATGGGTCTTGATGTGAACTGCGGGAGGGTCAAGAGAATGGAATCGCAGATATTGCAGTTCGAACTGGTCCTATGATGTGATGCTGTGGACAACAGCAGCAGAAGCAGCATTATAATCAATCACAATCTGTAACTGTCTACCCAGGATAATACACCACTCTGCCATGAGCATCAAGCTGATCTATTGTTCAGTGACGAATGTGGGGTGAACGTGCCAGAGTCAGAATCATGTGTCTCTGAATTAGTGGTGCTGGAGGAGCACAGCAGTTCAGGCAGCATCCAAGGAGCTTCGAAATCGATGTTTCGAGCAAAAGCCCTTCATCAGGAATAAAGGCAGTGAGCCTGAAACGTGTAGAGATAAGCTAGAGGAGGGTGGGTTTGGGGAGAAAGTAGCATAGAGTAAGCAAATGTGTCTGTAGTAGCGAGTTTGTTTCACGACATGGTTGAAGAGCTTCAGTGCAGAGGAAATGACCTGGGAGTTGCAGTGGGAGAGGGACTACCTGAGATTCTTGTAGAGAGAGGAGGAAAACTTCTTCAAGGCAGGCATTCTTTCTCAGCTTGAGTCACCAACACTTTACACAATACTCTAAATACAGTCTCACCAGTGAAACTGTTTCAAGCTGTCCTTCCATCTATATTCTGATTCCCTGAAATGAAGGCGAATATAACTTTAACTTTCCACTTACATATATTCCTCAAAATGCCTTTCACATTACATTTTTACGAACTCACTGTGTGAATTCTTATCGAAAACCTTCTGAAAATCCAAATATGCCAATTCTACTGGTTCCCCATTATCTATACTGTAAGAAACAATTTCAAATAATTCCGAAGTTTGTCAAGTTTGATTTCTCAGTCATAAACATATGCTGATACTCTCAAATGTTGCTGTTAATTTCTAAATATCTAGCATCACGTGGTATGTAGTAGATTCCAACGGTTTTCTTACAGATGTCAAGTTAATTGGTCTGCAGTTCTCCACACTGTCTCTTCTTCCGTTGCAGATACTCGGATCCATTCCAATTACCTACAATTCTTGGAACACGTTTACTTCCTTCCATTTATCTACAATGGCTTCCGGCCTCTGCACAAAGTGCAGGAAAATAAAACACAGTCATCCTCAGCACAGTTAATACTTCTCTTGCTGATATATTGCTAATATTTGGATGTGAAATACATCTGGTTTTTCAGACTTAGAAATGCGCAATCCATCTACAGGTTCATGTACTACCTTGTTACTGACATAAATTGACTTTATGTCTTTAGTGTCAAAAGTTCCATGTGATCATTTGGTAATTGTGGGTGATTTTCTGGCTCTTCCTCCATGAAGACAGATGCAAAGTAACTGGTTGATATCTCGGCCATTTCCAACAATATATTCTCCTCTCTCGTTTACACAATTCCCGATTTGTCCTTGCTTTATTTTGTTTTCTTTGAAATACAGATTGTAGATTTATGCAGATTTTGTGCTCTCTCCATTGTGAAAAAGGCCCTTGGGCCCAGCAGTTCCACACTGCCCCTTCGAAGAAGAACCCACGCAGACCCATTTCCATACGATTCTACGTTTACGACAGAATAATGCACCTAATGAACACTATGGAGCAATTTAGCATGGCCAATTCACCTAACCTGCGGATCTTTGGATTGTGGGAGGAAACCGGAGCACCCAGAGGAAACCAACAGAGACAGGGGGAGCATTGGAAACTCCACACAGTCAACTTTCTGAGTATTCTCACGTTTTCACAATGTCTGAAATTCTTCTGAAGTCACTTCCTATGATTAATATAATTTTTTAATTTGTTAGGTTAGCCATAATTAAGTCACTTCCCCTTTCTTTGGTAATCGTACCTGAAAAAAAGACGTATTATTCAGACTATGCAATATTTCTACAGATCTCCTGGTCCTGACCAGATATAGCCAAGAAAACAGCAATCGGGGAAAGAAGAAATTGCGGGAACCCTGGCTGATAATTTTGCGTCATCGTTAGCCACGGGTGAAGTCGCCAAAGGCTGGTGGGGAGCGAATGTTGTGCCCTTATTTAAGAAGAGCTGCAACGAAGAACATGGGAACTATAAACCAGTCAGCTTCACAACTGTGATAGGTATGTTACTTGAGAAGACTCTGAGGTAAGATATACATACATTTGGAAAGACATGGATCAGTCAGCACGGCTTTGTTCATGGGAGATCAAAACTTACTAATTTTTAGAGTTTTTTCATGAACTGACCAGGAATGTTGACGAGGGTCGGGTGACAAACGTAGTCTACATAGATTTCAGAAAGGCCTTTACATTAGATTAGGTTCCCTACAGTGTGGGAGCAGGCCCTCAACAAGTCCACACCACCCCTTCGAAGAGCAACCCACCCTGACTAATACACCTAAAACTATGGGCAATTTAGCATGGCCAATTTACCTAACCTGCACATCTTTGGACTGAGGGAGGAAGCTGGAACACCCGGAGAAAACCCACGCAGACACGAAAGAATGTGCAAACTCCAAACAGTCACATGCCTGAGGCGGGAATTGAATCTAGGTTATTGGTGCTGTAAGGCAGCAGTGCTAACCATTCAGCCACCGTGCTGCCACAAGGGTCCACGTAATAGGCTGTTCTGCAATGTTCAATCAAATGGAATCCAGAGGGATCTGGAAAATTGAACACACAATTGGCTTGATGATCGGAAGCAGAGAGTCATAGTGGAAGGATGTTTGTCGGACTGGAAGTCTGTGACAAGTGGAGTGCCTCAGGGGTCGGTGCTTGGACCATTGCTGTTATATCTATCAATGATTTTGTTGAGAATGTACAAGACATGATTAGTAATTTTGCTGATGACACTAAAATACGTGGTATCGTGGACAGAGGAAGGTTATCAGAAATTGCAGCAGGACCATGGTCAGCTGAGATAGTGGGTCGAGAAATGGCAAATGGAGTTTAATATAGATAAATGTGAGGTCTTGCATTTTAGAAAATCAAATCAAGGTATGAATTGCATGGTGAATGGTTGGGCCTTAAGGAGTGCAGTGGAACAGAGGGTCCCTGGAATTCATGTGCACGGTTCACTCAAAGTAGAGTAACAGGTAGACGACAGCGAACAAGGTTTTTGGCACACTGGCTTTCATTAGTTAGGGAATTGAACATCGAAGTTGGGGAGTTACGTTGCAGTTATACAGGATGTTGGTGAGGCTGCGCTTGGAGTACTGTGTTTGGTTTTGTTCAATTTGCTCCAGGAAGGATGTGATTAAATTTGAAACAGGGCAGTAGACATTCACAAGGATATCGCCAGTACTCAATAGTTGAGTTATATGGAGACTTCGGTCAGGTCAGATCATTTTTCTTTCGAGTGTACAAGACTGATATGATATCTTACGGAAATATATAAGATCTTGAGAGACATGGATCGGGCGAATGCACTCAATCATTTTCCCAGTGTTTTTAATCATAGACTAAAGGGCATCAGTTTAACGTCAGAGGGGAAAGAATTAAAGGGAACCTGAGGGGCAACTTTTTTTACACAAAGGCTGGTACACATATGGAATGGGCAGCCAGTGGTTGAGGCGGGTTCATTAACAACATTTAAAAACAATTTGGACAAATACAAGTATAGGAAAGGATTAGAAGGATACGGAGCAATGACAGGGAGATGGAGTTAGTCTGAATGCACATATTGGTCGGAATGGGCCAGTTTGGACCAATGGGTCTGTCTCTGTGCTTTAGGACTCTATGACTCTAACAACCATTGCTTGTCTCCCACTGAATGTCATATTGTACTTTCCCAATTCACTGGAGCGAACTTGACCCTCCACCCTGCAGGCTTTCCTGATGTTTGACCATCATGTTCAACATTCGATATTACATGCAGATGCCATGTAAAATGCAACATATTAATGTCACGTTTCCTGAAAACAAGGTTATTAATTAGTCCTTCTGAGCACTCATCACCAAATCCAAACCAACCTTGTCTCTAGTTTGGATCACAGCATACTCTTCCGGCTACCTGATACACACTTCTGCAAATTATATTTTACAGCATTAGCACTCACTTAGTTTACGCAGTTTAGATGTAACTTGAGATAATTCAGTATTACTGCAGCACCAACTATACCAATTTTCCACAGCATAAGATATACAAAATTTCCACGACAGTTTTGCACGGCAGAACACACCAATGTTTGTTTCTCATTGCTAAGGTCTTCACAAACTCATTCTGTGGGATATGAGGGACAGGGTCGGTGGCATTATTAGTGACATACTTAGAGAAGACGTTCATTGAGGCTCACCTCGACGCTGAGATGTTCTGAAGAAATGTCCAGGACGTTCTGTATTCTCGTTCTACCAGGGTAAGTGTCACCATATTCTCTCTGCTCCCTCACACTCACTGTATATCTGTTATAGCACCTACCCCTGAACAAGGCTAACGCTCTATCTCCAAATAAAGTTCACGTACTTCCAATCTCACTGCTGAATTCAGCACCGTCCTTACATCATTTTTTCTGTCGCCTATGCAATACCCCCATACCAAGAACACCTTATGGATTCTGCACTATGGACTGACTCCCTCCAGACACCTCACCATTCAGCAACCCTCCCCCCACACCACCACCTACAACAGTACGAACAGCTCATTCCCCACTTACGTTTCTCCCATTCCAGGATAAACAGCCTGGAACAAGACAGAAAGGGCCAAGCCGGGTGGTGGAGTGTCCGATATCCGTTCCCTTTCCCTCCTCCCCTCTCCCGGCCATGTTGGGAGGACCCTGGCACATGCCTGAGAGGACCGAGTGAATCGTATGGAGATTCGGTAGTATCCATGTCCTACCAACTGAGTAAGAAGCAATGTTTTGTGGAGGGCAATTCTCACTTTAACCGCTCTATCTTTTCTGCTACTTCTTTCCCTCCCAATACAACAAATGTCTCATTGCAGAAAGATGCAGACACAGAAATGCTAAGAGACATATGTAAATACTGCGATATACTAACATTCACAGCACATGCCATGAGATGGACCCCCACACATATCGAGGCATGAAGAGGCATATACAGTCACACACAAACAGACTTAAACAGATAAAACGCAGAGGCTAATACACAGAAGAACAAATGTATATACACAAATACACAGACACACAAACACATGAACAAGCACACACGCACGGCATGCAGATACACAGAAATGCAGGCACTTGTGTCTATAAGCCAGAGATAGATGGGTTTTTGATGAATAAGTGTACCAAGGGTTACCGAGAGAAGTCACTAGAATGATGTTGAGAAACCTCTAAGCCAATATTAAACGACATTCAGATTCGATGGGCCGAATTGGCTAATTCTGCTCCTTTTTTTAATACTCGTGTGGTGTTATGATATCCGGTATTCTCTTCCTGGGACAGGAGCAGAGAATGAGTTTAATGCATATTTGATTGGAAAGAGTCAGTGTTAATGTTGGACAGGTTGAGGGGGCTGTATACGTTTAAGTCTATTCCTAATTATTCTGTCCTTATGTTTCAAAAAAAAGTGATAATTTGATGTTAGTTTAACACAGTTTTAAAATACTAGGTCCTGCAATGAAATAAGGACGTTCCTTTCCCTTTAGTGTTGTGCTATCTGTGGTGCCCTTTTCCTCAGAGAGCAGTAAAGACGTGGTTATTGAAGTTATTCAAGGCTGAGCTCGAGTGATCTTTCCTGGACAGGAGGGTCAATGTTTATTGGGAACAGACTAGCGACAGATGGACAGAACATTCGGATCAGCCATGAGCATTCTGAATGGTGCAGCCGAATGGCCAACTTCTGCTCCGATCCATTAAGTTAGTCTGCAGATGTAGCTAGTGGTATGAAATGATGTTGTTTCTGGGAAAGGGTAGCGGGTTTAATCGTAGCAATGTTTTACTGCATCTGAACAGCGAGACTGCAGATACAGGAGGTCAGAGTCGAAAAGTGTTGGAAGAGCACAGCAGGTCAGGCAGCATCCGAGGAGCAGGAAAGTCAATGTTTTGGGCATAAGCCCTTCATCAGGAATGTGCCCAAAACATGCCCCTCCTTCTCCCTGTACACACGTTCCTGGGAGGCCTTTTGATAAGAAGCATTACTACTTTAGGTATTGGATGCGAAATCTTTTTGAACTATACACGATTTTGTGAAAAATTAGCTGGATACATATTTTCTCTTGTTAGGGTATTTGAAACTACAGAATAAATGTTAAGAATAAAATGTGTTGATTGTTAAAAATGCATAGGCGTGTACTGCACCTTTTAAAGAGAGTAAAAATTGGCAAGGAATTAACAAACACAGAGCATGCTGAATTTTTTTTTAAAAAGTTACATTTGACTGAAAGATACAGCTGAGCTGAGTATTACGGTATGCGACAAATTCGATTTAGGCCAATCAGTTTAACTTACACCCCAAGAAACCAAAATCCAAACGAATTTGAATTTTAATGCTATAAAACCAACGAGACAATCTGGTGTTTTGTGGCATAAAATCGGGCATTTTGAACAGTTAGCCAGGGCGGCAAAAAGCACTAATAAATGCAGACTGCCTGCAGAATCACTCTTTGAGGGAGCAGAGAGAATACATTGACACATATCCTGGCAGAACGAGGATACAGAATGTCCTGGACATTTCTTCAGATCATCTTAGTGTCGAGGTGAGCGTCAATGAACGTCTTCTCTAAGTCTGTCACGAATAATGCCATCGACCCTGTCCCTCAGATCCCACAGAATCCGTTTGGGAGGATCTTAGCAATGAGAAACAAGCATTGGCGTGTTCTGCCGTGCAAAACTGTCGTGCAAATTTTGTATATCTTATGCTGTGGGAAATTGGTATTTTTGGTGCTGCAGTAATACTGAATTATCTCAAGCTACATCTAAACTGCATAAACTAAGTGACTGCTAATGCTGTGAAAAATCAATTCCAGAGGTGTGTATCAGATTGCTTGAAGAGTATGTTGTGATCCACACTAGAGACAAGATTAGTTTGGATTTGGTGATATGTGCTCAGAAGGATTAATTAATAACCTTTTTCTGACGAAAAGTGACATTAATATGTTGCATTTTACACGGCATCTGCATATAATATCGAATGTTGAACATGATGGTCAAAATTCATGGAAGCCTGGAGGCAAGAGGGTCAAGTTCGCTCCAGTGAATTGGGAAAGTACAATATGACATTCAGTGGGAGACAAGCAATGGTTGTGAGTGTCATACAGTCCTAAAGCACAGAGACAGACCCTTTGTTCCAACTGGTCCATTCCGACCAAAATGTGCATTCACACTAACCCCGTCTCCCTGCCATTGCCCCGAATCCTTCTCATCCTTTCCTATCCGTGTATTTGTCCAAATTACTTTTAAATATTGTTAATGTACTCGCCTCAACCACTGGCTGCCCATTCCATATGTGTACCAGCCGCTGTGTAAAAAATATTGCCCATCAGGTTCCCTTTAATTCTTTCCCCTCTGATCTTAAACTGATGCCTTTTAGTTCATGATTCACAACACTGGGGAAATGATTGAGTGCATTCGCCCTATCCATGTCTCACATGATCTTATATATTTCTGTAAGATACCATCTCAGTCTTGTACACTCTAAAGAAAAATGATTTAGCCTGTCCAAACTCTCCCTATAAATCAACTATTGAGCAATGGCGACATCCTTGTGAATTTCTTCTGCACTCTTTCCAATTTAATCACATCCTTCCTGGAGTAAATTAAACAAAACCGAAGACAGTACTCCAAGCACAGCCACACCAACATCCTGTATAACTGCAACGCAACTCCCCAATTTTGATGTTCAATTCCCTGACTAATGAAGGCCAGTGTGCCAAAAACCTTCTTCACTGTCTTCTACCGGTGACACTACTTTGAGAGAACCGTGCACCTGAAATCCAAGGACCATCTATTGCACTGCTCTCCTTAAGGCTCAAGCATTCACCATGAAACTCCTACCTTGATTTAATTTTCTAAAATGCAAGACCTCACATTTATCTATATTAAACTCCATTTGCCATTTCTCGACCCATTACCCCAGCTGGTCATGGTCCTGCTGCAATTTCTGATAACCTTCCTCACTGTCCACGATACCGCCTATTTTAGTGTCATCAGAAAAATTACTAATCCTGCCTTGTACATTCTCAACAAAATCATTGATTGAGATAACAGCAATGATCCCAGCATTTTATATATATAAAAAAGAGAGAGAGAAAGTACTGTTTTTTTTTGTCTGGTGAAGGTTTGTTCACAACTGTCCTCTGTCTGTATGCCATTGCTTGATGCTCAGACCTCCCCCAGTCTGTGTCACATTGCAGACGTTCTGCACTCCCTCTGTCTGTATCCCATTGCAGCCGCACTATCCTCCCCTATCTGCATCCCATTGCAGACGCTATGCCCTCGCCTTGTCTGTATTCTACTTCAGACACTCTACTCTCCCTGTCTGTGGAATACAGACAGGACGAGGGCATAGCGTCTGCAATAGGATGCAGACGGGGGAGGATAGTGCGGCTGCAATGGGATACAGACAGAGGGAGTGCAGAACGTCTGCAATGTGACACAGACTGAGGGATGTCTGAGCATCAAGCAATGGCATACAGACAGAGGACAGTTGTGAGCAAACCTTGACCAGAAAAAAATAAAAGTACTCTCTCTCTCTCTCTCTCTCTGTCTGTCTCTCTCTGTCTCTCTCTCTCTCTATATATTTATATATATGTGTGTATATATATATATATATATATATATTTACACACACACACACACACACACACACATGATCTACTGAAGATGCAGCAAATGACTTGGAAGGTATCTCATTGCAGACACGCTGGACTGTCCTGTCTAGATCCCATTGCTGATGCTCTGCACTTCCCTGTCTCTAACCCATTGCAGACGCTCTGCCCTCCCCTACCTCTATCCCATTGCAGATGATCTGCCCTCTCCCGTCTCTAACCCATTGTAGATGCTCTGCCCTCCCCCGTCTGTGTCCCATTGTAGACGCTCTGCCCTCCCCCTGTCTGTATGCCATTGCAGACGCTCTGTCTCCATTTGACATCCTATTGAATGACTATCCTGGTGCATGAGCAAACTGAGCTCAATCCCTTTCATCCAATTCATTGGTATGGATTGTAATTTGTTGATAACATCACACAGATCCCTGAAGAATTCCACTAGTTATAGCTTTCCTAACACAAAATGAGTAATGATCTCTACTCTGTATTTCCAGACGTATCTCAGGTACCCCATGACCACTCACCCTATTCATGCTCTTCATGATTTTATAAAATTCAGGAAAGTGCAAATGTGACTCCAATCAACACGAATGCTGTGCTTTCAGTCATCCTGCGTCTAAATTCTAAAAGTCAGTAGTCGTACCTCTTCCTTCTCCATCAAGGCACAATTCCAAAAAGAGTTTAATCAACTTGTTCAGACATATTATGAAACAGCTCTGTGGGCTTTAAAACTGGAATTTTTAGCCCAGTGATAGGGAGACTACCAGCAATCAGCATTAGCCGCTAAAGCTGCAACATGATGCTCCTGTGTGTTTGTTCATCGGCCTGTTATAACACGCTGTGACATACCTCCACAGGACATGAATGCACACTACCTTCTCCAGGATAGGGGCATTACCAGACAGTCATGGACTGGAATCGAATCCAGAGTTCCACCTCAGAAACCTGTGCACAATCCATTAAACAAGGCCTAAACCATGCCCAGATTTTGGATCATATTTTAAGTGTATGTATTTATCGAATTCTGGTTAACATTACCAAATTGTACAGGGGACATTTCTCATTGAAAAAGGTACAAGTTATTCCCCTTAACTATAGAATGTTGAGTGCATTCGCTGTGCCATTGAGGTAAACAATGAAGATCTTTAATTGTTTGGCTATCATTTCTGGTTTAAATGGTTATTATCAGTAGTCTGCTATTTTTGTGGAGGACCTCCTGCAACACACTTTGCACTATGAATGATCTCGAGTAGATATCAATACTGAACACCAGAAATGAGGAAGGAGCACAATTCTGGCCCCAAAACACCGGTCACTATTTCAAATCTCTAATACGTGGCTTCCCTCTTCTAAAAATCATTCATTGATACAAGGAAACTGTTTCCTTACCAGCTTTTGCTTATCAATTCCTCCCTCTGTCTGCACAAGGAAAACCAAGCTCTGGGTCTTTGGGAAACTCAAGGCTGGTGTCTGTAGGCATGCTGGAGAGGGGAGTGTCGTTTTAATCCGAAGGGGAAGTATGAGTGGCCAGTAATATCACTCACTGGGCTGAGGTGTGGTAGATTGGGTTTAAAATGGATACATGTGAGGTATTGCATTTTGGTTAAAAAAAACAAGGGGAGGGCTTACACAATTAATTCTGGGCTTTGATAGTTATACAGAAAAGAGGGACCCGGGGCGCTGGTATAACTCTTTAGGTTTGTGGTGCAGGGTGTTTAAGGTTACTTCATTGCTCAGACCTTTGATGTTACGAGTTGGGAAGTCATGCAGAGATTGAGCAGGATATTGATACAGCCACCTCTGAAGTACTGTGTGCAGTTCTGTTATAGGAAGGAGATTATTAAGCTGGAGATGGCTGAGAAGAGATTACCAGGATGTTACCAGTAATACCTCATATTCTGCCTCGGAAGCCAACAAACACACTCCATGAACATTGGATTCACTGGTTTACAAATCTCCCCTGGCCACCCAGATCCCAGACCCAACCGCCGGACTCACATCTGCCCTCTCGAGGAGACCTAATGTCCATCTTCCTTCCCACCACCTGATCCACACTCCCCACCAATCTATCACTATCACTTCCTACCTTCACTCACCTATCACTTATCTTTCCGCAGCATTACGCAATCACCCATTTTCTCTTAGCCCCTTCTCCCTCCCTCGTCCTGAAGAAAGGTCCTGCCTGAAACGTCGACTCTCTTGCTCCTTGGATGTTGCTTGGCTTACTGTGCCTTTTCCACCACTATGCTTTACCGACAATGAATTATCCATTATCTCTTAGGTACAATTTCCAGTTAACATCACCATGTCGTTGTCTGTTATAACTGCACGTAGTCTTAGGGATATTTTCTTCTCAGATCATGGACGATAAAAGTTCTCTCAATGTCTGGCTGATATTGCAGTGCCTGATCAGTAGATACAGAATGTCTGTTTCAATTTGTAAACGAAGAAGCATGCTTATATTTTGATAAACCTCTGGCATTGGTCCCATATACAAGACAGGTTGAATGCTTACACATGATTGATCTATCAGACCCAACATTTGTTCCCTCAGTCACCCCCACATATCCCATCCAGAATGTGTAAATTTTAATCATAAATTTTAATCATAATTTTAAATTTAAATGAAACGTTTTGAATTGAAATGGGTTAACGGGCGGTATTTGTTCTGCGACTGTGATTGATGTCAGTCTCCGTGCATCCTAAATGTGTCACTGGAGGTCTTTCCTCTTCTATTAATTAGGGACTCGGTTCAATGTGTTATCCCATAATATCAGCGGGAGTATCACTGACAGCAGTAACAGACATCAGCGGATCTAGAGAGAGTGGAAGGAGAGATCAGAATCTGAGAACGTTAGACTGGAATGTTCCAAAAATGGATCATAATCTGAGAACATTAGACTTGAATGTTGCAAAAATGGACAGGATTTCATCCGAGGGTTTTTACTGTCTTTGTCGGCCTTGGATCGCATTAGTTTTGCGGATCTATGATGTACTGATTCAGGTTGGTTACTATCCCATCCTCTGGCCTGACCAGGGCTGGACACATGCCGTGAGAGAAGATCAAAAGTAGTTAGCTCCCTTCCTCTGCCTGTTTTCCTTATTCCTACACTTCATTTCCATTCAGGTAGGTGACCACTCCCTATTTCAAGTGCAGTCTTTCTGACTGATTCTCTCCCCAAGTGCGATGTTCATCTCCACGGGCACCTCTGATGCTGGCTTTACTGATGCTGACATGCAGATGTGAGGAACGTTTAAATTCCACAGCAGTGGCAGTGCATAGAGAAGGAATGGGTTTTTGTGTCATAATAAAGATACGGAGACTAATAAGTGAGGGAAAGAAATTGTAGTGATCATCACTGAGAGTGTGGTTGAGGCAGTGTTTAGTGTATTATGGACAGATTTTTTTTCTCCTTTAAAAGAAATTATCTCATTGCAACAGAGGCTGTGTAAAGGAATTTCACGAGACTAACCGCTGGGCTGATGGTAAAAGAGGAGTGAGTGAAGGTTAATCTGTCGCACTGACAGAGAATAAGAGGTCATTGCATTGAAACTTGATATAGATGGACAATCACTCGTTATGTTCTACACAGACACAAATAAGGTGATAATTTCCATGGCTTATATTTTTATTTTTACTCGGTGTGCATGATTCTGGATATTTAAGTGCCTCTGTGGATACAATCTTCTGTCAAATCCTGCCTTGATATCAGGGTCAATCCTTCTTACCTAAGCAGGTCAGTTAACCACTATTGTTAATGTTAATACGTGATGGTGTCTGTGTGGAGAGTACTTTCTTCTCATAGAGGGTATTGAATGTCAGGAATTCTCAGATCTTGAAAGTTAGGGGAGCGAGATCACTGCATGTATTTAAAGAGGAGGTAGGTGGATTTTTGACCTGTCAGACAGCTGAGGGGCGTGAAGAATTGCGCATTAAAAAAGAGTTAATGACAACAGTAGGTCAGCCATGATAGCATACAATGGCGTGAGCATCCAAATTACCAATTCCTGTTTCTTATGTTCTCATATTCTGTCTTTGGAGAGTGAATGCTTGGAATTTTCCTGTAAGTGTTGTCATTGGATGTTGAGGACAGTGAGACAAAAGTATTTTGTGAGCCATCTCTGGGAGAGATATGAGCCCGATATATGCACAGTGCACATGGGTCTACCACATGACCAACAAATGAAACACCAGTTGCAGAGAGGAGACATCTTTAAAGAGGTGGGCGACCACTTTCATATCCAGCTTGGATTTCCCATCACATTTTCCAACCGACAGCAAACCACACAGCGTTGAGGGACTGAATTATATCCTGTAATACTGCGGACCAGGCATTTGGAGCAAGTGGTCTCCATCTGCTCCTATTCAAATGGTTTTAAGGACTGAATGGAACATAGGAACAGAGAACTGAGGAGCAGGAGTGGGTCATTAGACACTTTGTCATTGCTCGACCAGACAGTAAGATCATGGCTGATCTGATTGTCGTCTGCTCAGCACTTTTCTGTCTGTCCACAATTTTCCTCCATTCACATGTCTGTCAAATGTTGTAAACACAACTTTGAATAAATGCAAACACCCAGGCACAATACTAGGAAACTGCAAAATTCCAATGTACACAGGCAGCACAATTCTGGAAGGCAACTGGCATTTATCTATCAGTCATGTTCCCATCCAATTAATTCTGCTGCAGTTTATCATTTTAGATTTGTTCATGGAATGTGGGTGTTGTTGATAGGCCAACATTTATGGATCATGTCTAATTACGCTGGAAGTGGTGGTGTTGACCTGCCATCTTGGGATGAAACTGCTGGGGTAGAGAATTCCCATCTGAACAGCCCCGTGGGAATTTCTCATTTCTGGTCCGACAAAAGTTGGAGGGTCACTGTGTCCTTTTCCAGCCCCACTTCTCCACTGGTTACAACAGGTTTGAAGCGTAACCTAGCCCAGTCTCTCGAAAAATGTGAGACACAGAGTCACACACGTACAGACACATACACAATCGCACATGTCTGAAGACGAAAAAGAATAGGAAAAGGTTTCCAGAGTTTCATAGTAGTTTAACTCATCTCAAATGGAAAAGAGATAATGCGTCCCAACTGATACTCTGTCTCCGACGTTTTTCTACACAAACAAGCTGCTAGTATGAGACTTCTTCCTGGAACAGTTGGATTTGGCAGAATTTCTTTTCCTTCAAGCATTGGAGCGATTCTCATGAATCCTCAACAGGAATCTTCCACGTTAGTTAAAGATGACTCAGGAATTTTTTACTCTCACATTTTGCTGTCAGGATAGTCAAAGTCATCGAGAGGAAGCAATAGACTGCGGTTTACGACCATAAGATCATCGCACATAGGAACAGAAATTTGGCTATTCAGCCCATCGAGTCTGATCCACCATTCAATTATGCTGACAAGTTTCTCAACCACATCCTCCTGCTCTCCCTGTAACCCTTGATCCCTTTGATACTCAAGAAGCTAACTACCTCTATCCTAAACATACACAATGACCTGACATCCACTGCCTTCTGTGAAAATGAATTCTATAGGTTCTCCACTCTCTGGCTGAAGACGTTTCTTCTTACCTCAGTTCTAAAAGCATTTCCCTTAACTCTAAGGTTGTATCCTTGGGTCCTAGAGTCTCCTACCAATGGAAGTCTTCTCACCACCCATACTGTCCAGGCCATTTAGTATTCTGTATGTTTCAATTAGATTCCCCCACATCCCTCTGAACTCCATCAAAAACAGATCCAGAGTCCTCAAACACTCTCATATGTTAAGATTTTCATTCCTGGGACCACTCCCTGACCAGAGCCTTATAGAGCCTTTGAAGTACGTCCCTGCTTTTATATTCAAATCGTTTGCAAATAAATGCTATCACTGCATTTGCCTTCCTAACTACTGACACAACCTGCAAGTTTACATTGAGAGAATCCTGGAGTAGAACTCCCAAGTCCCTTTGCACTTCAGACAACTGAATTTTCTCAGTAGTCCAAGTTTTCATTCTTCCTAACAAAGTGCATGTTCCCACAATTTCCCACTTTGTACTCCATCTGCCACTTCTTTCCCCATTATCCTAAACTATCCAAATCCTTCTTGAGACCCCCTGCGTCTTCGACGTTAGCTGTCCCGAAACCTATCTTTGTATCATCTTCAAACATAGCCAGAATGCCTTCAGATCCTTCATCTGGATGGTTACTGTATAAAGTGAAAGGTTGTGGTCCCAACACTGAGCCTTATGGAAGACCACTTTTCACTGGATGTCGTCCTGAGAAGGACACTTTTATCGACACTCTTTGCTTCCTGCCAGTCAGCCAAACTTCTATCCGTGCTAGCACCTTGCCTCTAAAACCATGGGTGCTTGCCTTACTCAGTAGCCTCCTGTCGGCACACTGTCAAATACCTTCTGGAAGTCCTGGTGGATGACATCCATTGGCTCTCCTTGTTCCAAGGCTGCTCGTTAGGTCCTAAAGGTTTTCTAGGAGATTTTCCAGGCATGACCTCCCATCGATGAAACCATGCTAACTTTGTCCTAATTTACCATCCACATCCAAGTATCCAGAAATCTCATCCTTCATAATGGATTCCAGGATCTTACTCAGAGCCAAGTTTAGATTAGTCAGTCTGTAATTTTTCGTTTTTTGCTTCACTCCATTTTTAAACAGCGGTATCACATTAGCGATTTTCCAGTCCTCTGGGAATCTCCCTGATTCGAGAGATTCCTGAAAAATCACCTCCAACGCCTCCACTGTCTCATCAGCTATCTGCCTTAGAAATCTGGAGTGGAGTCCATCTGGTCCAGGTGATTTACTTACTTTCAGGCCATTCAGTTTTCCCAGCATCTTTTCCTAGTTGATGCCCACCTTACTCAGGTCTGTCCATTCAGTCTTTTCAATGTTTGGGATATTACTCATGTTTTCAATCGTGAACACTGACATGAATTAAAGTTTCAGCCCCTTAGTCATTTCCTTGTTCCACATTACTATCTCTCCTGTGTCAATTTCTAGCGATCAGATGCCCATTTTTGCCTTTCATTTGCCCTTTATGTATCGAAAGAAGCTCTTATAGTTTTTCTTTACATGACTGGTTTGCTTATCCTCATATTTAACTTTCTCACTCGTTATTTCTATTTTTTTTTGCTCTCTGTTGGCCTTTGCAAGTGTTATGACATGGGGGTGAACGCCTCTGTTAATTAAAGCAAACACCCAGGAAAGCTCACCTCACTTCGTAATGTATTAGAATATGAGTGACAGAGAACTCCCAAATTCCACTATTGAATGAAAATAACGCCAATTTATTTTTAACTGTAAAAGTGAACATTATGCCACAACTATTTACAACTTTAACCAACCCACCCCCACAACTGCCCCCAAATCTCTAACAACATGCTGTTTCAATAAGACACTTATGAAGATTACATCAAATTAATTTCAAAACCACACAGCCACTGCCGTCCTTTGTGATGTTACTCTCCTGGCTGCTGAATTCCTGGGGTCGTCGTATTTCTGTTTACTGTGAATATGCTTCATATGAAAAAATATATATGATTAGCGAGTATTTCCTAATTTCTTGCGGAGCAAGATGGTTGATCCCCAGGCTTCTTCCGTCTCGATGGCATCTGCTCTCTCTCCCTAATTTTCAAAATGTTCGCATTTTAATGTCCCCAGCAACAAATTGTCTCACTGGTTCAATGTTGGCAAAACAATAAATTCAATCTCGATTTGCTTTCAGTGACAGAGAGAGTGAAGGAAAGAGAGTGTGCATACAATAGTGAGAGTGGTGGAGCAAGAGACTTGTTCGGGGGTAGGTGTTGTAACAGATATACAGAGAGTGTGAGGGATTAGAGATTATAGGCAGACATTTGGTCCTGGCCGAGCGGGGAAGGTTATTGTTGCTTGCATTGTATTGATGGGCATTTCTTCAGATCATCTCACCATCGGTGTCAGCTTCCCCAATGTCTTGTCCACGTCTATCAGTAACAACACCACAGACGACATCCCACAGCTTCTTCAGAATCAGTTTGTATGGAACTTGCAAACAACAAGGAGGAACACACATTGGTGCCTGGCACATCTAAACCAAAACTGTTGTGCAACTTTGGACCTCCGATTCTCTGGAAATTAGATGTGAAAATATCGTGGCTGCTGCAGTAATACTGGATGGTCTAAAATTGCATCTTAACTGCGTTAACTAAATGATTGCTAATGCTGTGAAAAATCAATTTCATGTGTTTATGAGGTAGGTTGAAGAGTATGTTGTGAACCAAAGAAGAGAGCAGGTTATTTCGGGCGTGGTGTTGTGTGGTCAGAAGGACTAATTACTTACCGTGCTCTGAGGCAGCTATTGGGCAATCGTGACATTAATATGTTGCATTTTACACGGCGCATGCAAGCAATATGGAATGTTTGAACATTACACTCAAATATCATGGAAATCCGAAGGTTAGAGGGTCAAGTGAATTCGAAAAATACAATATGACATTTAGTGTGAGACAGACATTGGCTGTTAGTGATAGAAATACAGTAAAGTCTGAAAAATACGTTCATATCATTAAGTTACAAATACCAACGAAAGGGAAGGTGACACATTGATGGTTTATGTAAGAAATTAATGATTGCATTAAATCTAAAGAAGCAGCTTCAGAAAAAATCCAGATATTGCGCAAGCATGAACATTCTGAGAGATTTACTTTTCTGAAAATAAGGATGAAGAATGTGTCCAGGAAAGCAAAAAGAACATGAATACAAACAAACAGGAAACACAAAGGTTGGTCAAATCCATATACCAAAGAAAACAAAAGTAAGTAAACAAAAGTGGAAATCTGTAAGGAATAGGAGAATTTATTGTGGGGAACAAGGAAATGGCAGAGAAACTAACCAGCTACTTTGCATCTGTCTTCATGGAGAAAGCGCCAGGAAACCTCCGTGTAAAGCAAGTGATCACATGGGGCTTGTGGAACTGAAGACATCAAGTCAATTCATATCAGCACAAAGGTAGTACTTGAAAATTGAGCTAGATTGATCATTGCTAAGTCTGATGGGCCAGATATATTTCATATCAAAATACCAGAAATAAAACAGCATATTAATTGAACTGTCGGTGACTGTGTTTTATTTTCTTGAAGATCCTGCAATGGCCACAGACATTGTAGATAACTGAAAGGTAGTAAACATGATCCATCTATGTACACAGGGAAGAAGAGATAATGTGGAAGACTGCAGACCAATTGATTTGACGTATGTAGGGAAAGTGTTGCAATCCATTATATAAGATGTGATATTGGGTACTTCGAAATGAACCGCAAAATTGCAGAGAATCACAATGCATTTCTGACAGAGACATCATGCCTGACAAACGTCGGAAATATTTCAAGTTGTTTCTTGCAGCATAGACCACAGACAACCAGTGGAACCAGTGTATTTGGATTTTCAGAAGTCTGGGCGGGCGGGAAAAATTTCTGGCTGTAACAGCTGCTCCTTTTTTGAGGTATTTTAGGTGTTGGAGGTGATTTTCTTGAATTCAAGAAGCAGCAATTACTGTTTTGTATGCTGTTGCATTGTTTTGAAACTTTGGGAAAAAAACAGTCAAAGCAACAGCAGTTTTAAGAGGGAAAAGAACAGACAAAGGAAGCACATGGTGAGTGGAAGAAACTGACAGGACAGCGTACTTGCACAGTTACTGCCTTTGCTGTTCGAATTCATGTATCGCTGGATATCGGAGTGCCTCTAGGAAAATTAACAAACAGTGAAATTTACAACTGGTTTGAGGAACTGTTTGGGCCACGTTCCCAGACAGATAGTGAATTGTTTTAACTGTGTCCTACAGAAAGTCTTCAGAAGTGAGTAGAGTGGGATCTTCCTTATTTATATGTTTTTGAGATATGTCTCTTGATTAATCTTAAAATATCAGCCATAAATATTAATTTAACCTTGGGTAGTGTTTTGTAGAGGAATAAGACAGCTTTCTTTTCCTGGATCTGTAGACTGTGAAGGAGCATAAATGGCCTTAGTAGAATCATATGTGCGTCTTGTCAGATATGGGAGTTTAAGGAGGATTTAAGGGTTACTGCGGAATATATCTGCAACAAATGCTTCTGGTTGCGAATCTTATCAGATCAAATGGATCGGTTGGAGAGACAGTTTAAGAAAATGAAGAATTGGTAACAGCAACAGTATGTGATGGATGGCAGTTATAGGAAGTGGGGGAAGTCTTAGATGCAGTTACATAGATGGGTTAACTCCAAGAAAGGCAAGAGAGTTAAGTAGCTAGTGCAGGAGTCTTCTGGGGCTGTCCCCATTTCAAACAAATACGCTGGTTTGGAAAATGCAGCGGGTGATGGATTCACAGTGGAACGTAGCACGAGCAGGCAAGTTTATGGTATGGAGACTGGCTCTAATGCAACAAGGGATACGTCGGATTCCACGAGGTCAATTGTATTAGGGGACTCGCTAGTCTGAGGTATAGACAACGGTTCTGTGGCCAGCAGAGAAAAAAAGCAGAATGGTGTGCTGCTTCCCTGGTGCCAGGATCAAGGATGTCTCAGAAAGGGTGCAGAATGTTCTCATGGGGGAGAGCGGCCAGCAAGAGGTCATTGTCCAAACTGGAACCAACGACATAGGAAGGGAAAATGTTTGCGGTTATGGACGGAGATTGCAGGGTGTTAAGCAGCAATTTAAAAAGGAGGTTCACGAGAGTAGTATTATCTGGATTACTCCCGGCGCTACCAGCTAGTGAAGGCAGGAATAGAGGGATATAGCAGATGAATGCATGGCTGTGGAGTTGGTGTATGGGAGAAGTATTCACATTGTTGGATCACTGGAATCTCTTTTGGGGTAGAAGGAACCTTTACCAGAAGGACGGATTGTACCTGAATTGGAAGGGGACGAATATACTGGCAGGGAGTTTGCGACAGCTGGGCGGGAGGATTTAAAATAATAAAGGGTGGGGGGGGAGGTGGCTGGGGACAGGGAGTTAGTGTGGAAATAAATCAATCTGAGATTTGTGCAATTGAGAATAGAAATGAGTCAAACAGTCAGAGCGGGCAGGGACAAGGTAGGACTAATAAAGTAAACAGTATTAATTTCAATGCAAAGGGGCGTAACCGGTAAGGCAAATGAACTCAGAGCATGGCTGGAAGCATGGGACTGGGATATCATAGCAATTACAGAAACATGGCTCAGGGATGGGCAGGACTGGCAGCTAAATATTCCAGGATACAAATGCTATAGGAAAGATAGAAAGGGAGGCAAGACAGGAGGGGAAGTGGCGTTTTTGATTAGAGATAGCATTACAGCTGTACTGAGGGAAGATATTCCTGGAAATACCTCCAGTGAAGTTATTTGAGTGGAACTGAGAAATAAGAGAGGGGCTGATCAACTTATTGGGATTGTATTAGAGACTCCCAATAGTCAGAGGGAAATTGAGAAACAAACTTGTAAGGAGATCTCAGCTACCTGTAAGAAAGTAGGGTGATTATGGTAGGAGATTTTAGCTTTCCAAACATAGACTGGGACTGCCATAGCGTGAAGGGTCGAGATGGAGAGGAATTTGTCAAGTGTGGAAAAGACAATTTTCTGATTCAATATGTGGATGTGCCTACTAGAGAAGGTGCAAATCTTGACCTACTGTTAGGAAATAAGGCAGGGTAGGTGAGTGAGGTGTCAGTGGGGGAGCTCTTTGAGGCCAGCGACCATAATTCTATTATATTTAAAATAATTATGGAAAAGGATAGACCAGACCTAAAAGTTGAAGTTCTAAATTGAAGAAAGGCCAATTTTGAGGGTATTGGCAAGAACTTTCAAAACCTGATTGGGGCAGATGTTCACAGCTAAATGGAAGGCTGGAAAATGGAAAGCCTTCAGAAATGAGATAACAAGAATCCAGAGAAAATATATTCCTGTTAGGATGAAAGGAAAGGCTGGTAGGTATAGGGAATGCTGGCCAAGTGTTTGATTAATAAAAAGAAGGCAGCATCTGTCAGGTAGAGACTGGTTAGATCGAGAGAATCCGGAGAAGAGTATAAAGGCAGTAGGAGTATACTTAAGAGGGAAATCAGGAGGGCAAAAAGGGGACATGAGATAGCTTTAGCAAATAGAATTAAGGAAAATTCCAAGGGTCTTTACAAATACATTAAGCTCAAAATCATAACTAGGAAGAGAATAGAGTCCCTCAAAGATCAGCAAGGCAGCCCTTGTGTGGAGCTGGAGGAAATGGGGGAGATACTAAACGAGCATTTTGCATTATTATTTACCGTGGAAACGGATATGGAAGATATAGAATGTCAGGAAATAGATGGTTACACGTTGAAAAATGTCCATATTACAGAGGAGGAAGTGTTGGATGTCTTGAAACGGGTAAAGGTGGATAATTCCCCAGGACCTGAACAGGTGTACCATAGAACTCTGTGGGAAGCCAGAGAAGTGATAGCTGGGCTTCTTGCTGAGACATTTGTACCGTTGATAGTCATAGGAGAAGTGCCAGAAGACTGGAGTTTGGCAAACGTAGCGCCACTGTTTAAGAAGGGTGGTACGGACAAGCTAGGGGAACGACAGGCCAGCGAGCCCGACATCGGTGCTGGATAAGTTGTTGAAGGGAATCCTGAAGGACAGGATGTACATGCATTTGGAAAGACAAGGACTGATTAGGGTTAGTCAACATGGCTTTTCCATGGGAAATTATATCTCACAATCTTGACTGAGTTTTTTGAAGAAGTAACGAAGAGGGCAGAGCGGTAGATGTGATCTATATGGACTTCATTAACGCATTCGACAAGATTCTCCATGGAAGTATGATTAGCAAGTTTAGATCTCACGGAATACAGGGACAACTAGCTGTTTGGATACAGTACTGACTCAATTTTGAAGTCAGAGGGTTGAAGTGGAGGGTTGTTTTTCAGACTGGAGACCTGTGACCAGTGGAGTACCACAGGTATCAGTGCTGGATCCTCTTTTTTTTTGTCAATTACATAAATGATTAGGATGCGATCGTAAGAGGTATCGTTAGTAAGTTTGCAGATGACAACAAAGTTGGAGTTGTTGTGGACAATGAAGAAGGTTACCTCAGAGTACAACACGATCTTGATCACTTGGGCCAATGTATTGAGAAGTGGCAGATGGAGTTTAATTCCGATAAATGAGAGGTGCTGCATTTTGGGAAAGCAAATTTTAGCAGAACTGATACACTTAATGGCAAGGTCCTGGGGAGTGTTGCTGAACAAAGAGACCTTGGAGTGCAGGTTCATGGCTCCTTGAGTCACAGGTAGATAGGATAGTTAAGGCGGCGTTTGGTGTGCTTTCCTTTATTGGTTAGAATATTGAGTACTGGAGTTGGGAGGTCATGTTGCAGCTGTACGGGACACTGGTTAGGCCACTGTTGGAATATTGCGTGGAGTTCTGGTCTCTTTCCTATCAGAAATATGTTGCGAAAATTGAAAGGTTTCAGGAAAGATTTACAAGGATGTTAACAGGGTTGGAGGATTTGAGGTTTAGGGAGAGGTTGTACAGGCTGGTGTTGTTTTCCCTTGAGCGTTGGAGGCTGAGTGGTGACCTTATAGAGATGTACAACATTATGAAGGTCATGGAGAGGATAACTGGATAAAGTATTTTCCCTGGTGGAGTCCAGAACTAAAGGGCATAGATTTGAGTGAGAGGAGAAAGATGTTGGGCGGCACGGTGGCACAGTGGTTAGCAATGCTGTCTCACGACGCCACAGACTCGGTTACAATTCCCACTTCAGTCTGTGTGGACTTTGCACATTCTCCCTATGTCTGCGTGAGATTCCTCCCACAATCCAAAAATGTGCAGGTTAGGTGAATTGGCTATCCTTAATTCCCCGCAGTGTTAGTTTAAGTGGTAAATGTAAGGGATGGATCTGGGTGGTTTGCACTTCAGCGGGTCGTTGTGGACTTGGTTTCACACCTTAAGAAATCTAAACGTAAAAGAGACCTAAGGGGCAACTTTTTCACACAGACGGTGGTACGTGTATGGAATGAGCTGCCAGAGGATGTGGTAGAGGCTGGTACAATTGCAGCATTTAAAGGGCATTTGGATGGTTATAAAAATAGGAAGAGTTTGGAGGAATATGGGCCGGATGCGGGCAGTTGGGATAGATTGCGTTGGGATATCTGCTAGACATTGATGCATTGGACTGAAGGGTCTGTTTCCATGCTTTACATCTCTGTGCCTCTATAACTCACACAGTGAGTTCGTAAATGCAATTAGTGTGAATGGGATTTGGAGGAATACGTGTAATTGGAAAGATAATGTTATGTCGGAGTTTGTTTCAGGGAATCGGAATATAGAGGTAACGACATCATGAGGCGGTTGCATAGATTGTTGGTGAGAGTGTACCTGAGGTATTGAGTGCAGTGTTGGTGACCTAATCTAGGAAAGATAACACTGATCACAGAGGACGTGCAATGGACATTCACCAGATTAATTCCTGAGATAACAAGATTTTCTGATGAGGAGATTTGTCTTGCGACCCCTTCAGTTTCAAAGCATGAGAGGTGATCGCAGTGAAATTTCAAAAATCTATGATACATGTGATGAGGTGCAAATAAATCGGATGTTTCTCTAGCTGTCTACTCTATATTTAAGGCAAATAATGACAGGATAAGGGATATGACATTTAAGACCGCAATAAAGAGGAAAGTCTTCCCTCGGATGGGACTGACTATCACAGGGGCATGGAAGCCTGCTGGCAGGGCAAGATTAAGGAGAATCTCCAGATTTTCCTCACGTATATCAAGTGGAACAGAACAACCAGGGAACATGTAGGGTCCATTAGTGACTTGCCAAGATGCATCCCAAATCAACATCATGGTAGAAGAGTGTTTGCGTGACTGGAGCCCAATTTCCCCTGGTGTACCGCAGAGATCAGTGCTGTGTCCCTTATTATTTGTAGTATTCATAAGTGATGTGAATGCGAAGTGGGTAGGGGGAGTGTGATAAGTAAGTTTGTGTTTGACACAAAGATTGGCCGGGTGGTTGGCAGTGAGGAGGAAGGTCTTATGTTACAGGAAGATACAGCTGAAATGGTCAGATGATCAGATCAATGGCAGATGGAATGTAACCCTGATAAATATGAGGTGATACACTTTGGAAGAAGGAACCAGACAGGGGAATACTCAAAGAACGGCATCATACTAGGAAGCTCAGAGCGTGCTTCTCCACACATCCCTGAATGTGGCTGGATATGACAATTGATGAGTTCAACATGTCTGTAGATAATGCCTTCATTCATTGATCCAAAGATTATACGAGTTTTATATAGCATTTTTGTAAGGCCAAATGAAATATTGTGTGCAGTTCTGGGAGCCACATTACAGGAAGGATGTGATTGTACTGGATGAGGTGCAGAAGATATTCACCAGGATGTTCCCTGGGATGGAGCTTATGAGCTGTGGAGAGAGGCTGGGTAAGCTCGAGTAATTTATTCTGGAGCAGAGGAAGTTGAGTGGATAAGTAATTCAGGTTTTAGTTTACAAGGGGCATGAACAGGGTGAATAGACAACAGCTGTACGTTTTAGTCAAAGTGTAAGCTTCCTTCCAGTCAGAAACCAGGGAATGGAGAATGGAGAACAGAGAAACATGACACAGCTACTTCACTTCTGTCTTCACAGAAAAATACATAAACAAAGCCTTCCCAGCAATAGAGGAAAATCTGAGTCTGATGAGAAAATGATGTAGAATTAAATTAGTAAAGAAACGAATTTGGAGTAATTATTGGAGGTGAAAATAATGGGCATAGGAAAAAAATCAACACACATTGATGAAATGGGAAACATATCTGAGAAACTGAGTGGTAGATTAATTACAGAAAAAAAACAATAGAGGCACTGAACTTGGATTTTCAGCAAGAATTTTAATCGAGTCCCAAGCCTTGTGTGCAAAGTAAAAGCACATCGGGGAGCGGGTGTAGTATATGAACATGGTGTTAAAATGGGAGTGTTGACAGGAAGCAACGAGTATTAATAAATGGATGGTTTTCAGTTTGGAAGGCTCATGAGGCATTGCAATGATTAGTTCTGGGGCGCCAGATGTTCACAATACATCTCAAACATCTCGTTGAGGGAATCAAATGCAAAGTTTCCAAGTCTGCTGACGGAATTAGGATTTTGAAAAGTGAGGAGGATGTGAAAAAAAGCTTCAAGGTGATTGAAACAAATGGAGTGAATGAGTAAATATGTGGCAGATGAAGAGCAGTGTGTATAGATGTGATGCAGTCTACTTTGTTGGGAAACACTAAAATTCCAGCCAACCATTGGAAAAGGGAATGGTTGAGAAATGTCGAACTATGAAGGAAACTGCACTTTTCTTCTGTTGTTGTTCGGACAGACATCTGAGTTCCATGCAGGGCAGTGAGTTCTGAAGACAGAGGCCAATACAGGGAATACATTGGCACACAGACCAGTTTACGCAGATCCACCAAGTGTGGTGCTGTAACATTGAAAAGGATCTGGGATCTCGCTGCACACCAGTCACTGAAAGCAATATTGCAGGAGCAGAAAGCAGTCAGGAAGATAAATGGGGTGTTGACCCTCATTTCAGTTGGGCTGGAATTCAGCAGTAAGGGTGTCTCAGTGCAGTTGTACAGGCTCTTGTTGAGACCTCAACTCGAACATTGTGCAGTGTTGTGTGCAGTTTTGGTCTCCGTATCTAATAAAGGACAAACCTGACATTGAAGGAGTGCAGCGAAGGATGAACAGACTGATCTCTGGGATGACAGACTGTTTTGTGGAGCAGTGTTTGGGGCAACTGAGCCTGTATTCCATGGGGTTTAGGAAAATGAATGGTGATCTCAGTGAGATATATAAAACACTGACAGGGTTAGGTAGATTGGAAGCAGTGATGACAATTCCCCTGGCTGGGAAGTCTAAAACAAGAGGCCAAACTATTAAATACAGATAGGTCACATTGCATTTAGATATGAATAAATGTCTGCATTCAGAGACTGGTGAACCTGGAAATTCTCTCTCACATAAGGCTGTGGAAGACAAGGTACTAAAGACGAATAAGGATGTCTAGAGAGCGACAGGATGGGGAGAGAGCAGGAGTATGGTATAGAAATAAAGGGTCAGCCATCATTATATTGAATTGGACAGACCAAGGGGACGACCGCAGTTCCTATTTTATAGCTTCACAAGGTTAATCACATTAAGGGGTGTGCACAGTGTGTGGGGAAAATGCATTGAGGAGATGTTCAGACATTAACTAGAATGGGCCAGGCTCAATGTGCTGTATGGCCTATTCCATTCCTGATTATTTTCTGCGGTCTGTGGGAAAGCTCTGTAAATGTTGTCACAAATTCACAGATGTTAGGAAGGACGTCTCTGCAGGGTCAACAGGACTGTCTTTCCAGTTCCCTTTTCCATACTGAGGCTGGGGCTGGGTGTTCTGTCCGGTTTTATCCTTTAAGACATCGGAGCAGTTTGATACAATAGAGTGCCTTGCTTGGCCTTTTCAGAGACCATTGAAGAGTTTATCACATGTCTGTGTGTCTGGAGTCACTTTTAGGCGAGACCAGGAAAGCACGGGAGATTCACTTCCTGAAAGTACATTGGAAAAGCAAATTGGTGTTTACAATCGACATTGACTACAAGGCAACTGTTACTGACACCAGATTTGAGATCTAGATATTTTATTAATTGTTTGTAACTTCCACGAGCTGCCAGAGCATTAGCCTGGTCTGGATTATTCATGCAGTGACTTTTCCAAAACAACACCATCTCCACATGGGGACCGATCAGAAACCACACTGAGCAAGTTATGTCTGCGCTGCTTGATAGCTCTATCAAAAAGATCTCCCAATTTGACTATTGTGCTGAGACTGAGAGGGTCGTAATTGGTCAGATTGTAATTATTCCCCGCTTAGGAAGTGGACACAGCTGAGTAACTTTCTACATTGCCAGCGAGATGTCAGAGTTGGAGCTGGAATGAAACAGCTTCCCCAGGGACACAGCTTGTTGTGCAGCACACGTCTTCAGTCCTATTGCAGGAATGGGGTCAGGACACATTGCCTTTGCCGTCTCTACTGTGTTCAGCTGTTTCTTCCTGTCACGTGCAGCGAATCGAATTGGTTGAAGACTGGCATCTGTGAGTCTGTGGGCATCATGACGACGGTGAGTTGAATCATCGACTCAACACCCCTGGCTAGGATGGTACAGATACTATTTCCTTGTTTTTTACACTGATGTGCAGAGCTGATCCATTGATAGAATGGGAATAATTGTGGAGCCCTCTCCACCAGTCAGTTGTTTAATTGTCTATCACGATCTTTGGCCGGATGTGGCAGGCTGCAGATGATTTATCTGGGTGTATTGAGCTTGTGACAATTTCTCTCTCTCGATCATACGATTTGGTTTCATTTGATTTGATAGGATTCATGGTCGCATGTATCTAAGTGGAGTGAAACTCTTTGTTTATACACAGTTCTGGCAGATCATAGTGAGTGTTGGAGCTGCCTTTTCTTAGAGACATGGAGTGGCCAAAATTTAAAAGTCTACTTCAGCTGTCTGTTTTTGAAGAGCCACAAAATAGCCAGAAATGAAAATAGATTGCTTCAACATTAGTGAAAAATGGGCCTTTGAGAAGGGAATTATTCCAAGGCAAAAGAAAGGATAATCTGATTCGCAAGATTCTGAAACATGCCAACATAATGATAAAGAAAGCTCTTTTTAAAAGAATTGATGATTTGTAACAGAACACAGATGAAATAATGAAATTGTAGCACAAAACTTTTGAAGAATCACTACAAAAGGTAACTTATTCTGATCTCAGTAAGGATATTTTTTTCATCCACAAAAACAGCAACTCAATTTATCTTTCAGAAGCGAGCTGCGCATTTGAAAATGTTTACAGTATTAATATGTCCGAGTTAAATATTTGGTAAATAATCATGGACACAGATTTCAACGTAATTCTAAAAGCTTAAAGAGATGCCTGGCATGTCTTGTCTAATTCACTAAGAAAAAGGTTAACAGTAGAAATAATAATAATACGAATTTTATAATAGAATCAAGTTTTTAATGGAAAATGTGATCAGTGAATTTGATAAGAGATAGCCTGCCCAATGGAGAATAGAATTAATGCAATCCTTCAAGATCAACAATGAGGGGTATGACGAAAAAGAGCACAGCCCCGAACTTTGGAATGCATTATAGCAAGATCCCAAGGACTAGATATAACAAAAATCGTTAAACATCCGAAACAAATAAGAACCTCGGGCTGTCCATGCGAGTGCCCATCGTTGATCAGTTGTTTTACAAGATTGGTTCTGCAGAAGGGGAGTGGAGGGGACACTGTCAAGGTTGTGTACGATCATTGCAACTCAGAACGTATAAAAATGCTGTCTTTTCACTGTAAAATCGAAGTGTGTCATTGATTGTCCGTCTGATCTGTGCTAAAGATTAAGGAAACGATTGTCTTCTCATGTCAAAGCCAGATTCGAGGAAGATCCTTTGGTATTCTCCCAGCATTAACCAGGTTTTACTTGAATTAAAGTCTATTCCGTGCCTGTGCCCTGTCTGCCTCCAGAATCATTGACCCTAGCTGGGGAATCTCGCTCCTACAATAAGCAAGGGCATACAGATCATTTGGTAAAGGAAAAAAAACTTAGACTGAGGCATACAGGCTACACCAGAAAGGGAATGCAATATGCAACATCAATGTGAGCAAGAGCAGCATTGTTTGAAGTTAGAGATTCCATTCCTTAGTTTAATAATGGCTGGGAAGATGCTGTTCATGAGCCGCTGGTTTGTGTGTTCAAGCTTCTGTATTGTCTGCATGATGGAAGTGATTGCAGGAGATCCAGGGTGCGATGGGTCTTTGATGATGTTGTCAGCCTTTCCGTGGGCAGCGAGCTGTGTAAATGGAGACAATGGATAGGACGTTAGTTTCCATGATGGCATGGGCTGTGCACACAACTTTCTGTCATTTCTCTTACTGTCCTAGGTAGGGCTGTGGCCACACCATGTCATTCTGCACCCAGATACTTTGCTGTCAGTGATGCATTTGTAGACACTGGTGAGGGTCCTTGTGGACATGTCAAATGTCCTGAGCTGCCAGAGAAAGAAGAGTCGTTCTTGTGCCATCTCGGCTGTCACATCTACATGGGTGGTCGGTTATCGTCACTCCAAGCAACTTAATGCTTTCCACTCTTTCAACTTCAGTTCCATTGATGCAGATGGGGACATGCTCTCTCCTTTCTTTCAGAAGTAATTGATCAGTTGGTTAATTCTGCCGACGTTGAAAGAGAGGATGGTCTCAGTGAAGCACATCACCAAGTCCTCTATTTCCGTTCTGTATTTGACTTGCCATCATTACATATCTGTCCTACTATGATGGTGTCATCAGTGAACATGTATATGGCATTCGATCAAAATTTGGCAATACAGTCGTGGGTGTACAGGGGTATAGTAGGGGGCTGAGGACACATCCTTTGGGATTTCACTGCTGAATATTATCATGGAAGAGATGCACTTACCTATTTTCAAAGATTGTGCACTGTAGGTCAGAAAGCTTATGATCCAACTTCAGAGGGCAGAGCCAAGACTAAGGTCAGGGAGATTTGTGATTATTCTGAAGGGAATAACGGTGTTGAAGGTGAACCTATAGTCAATGAGCAGGAATCTGACGTGGGTGTCCTTGTTGTCCAGATGTTCCAGGGATATGGCACCCGCTATGGACCCATTCCACTGGTAGGAAAATATAAGGGTATCGAGGCAGTCTGGGAGACTGGAACTGATGTGGACCATGACTAGCTTCTAGAGGCACTTCACTCCCCTCAATCTCCTGCGGTCTAAAGCTTATCCAACCTCTCCCTATGACTCAGACCCTTGAGTCCAGGCAACATCCTTCTAAAGTTCCCGTTTAATACCATCCTTTCTATAGCAAGGTGATCAAAACTGAACACAATGCTGAACTTGGAAATATTTGGAACTGTAAGTTTTACTCTGCTGCGATATTGCTTTATTTTTTGTGTTATTCTGAAATCTTATTATTCATTGAATCCTCTGACGGCAATCCCCTCGGGAGAACGTCCACCTGGCTGCTTGAATTTGAATTAATCTATTTTGTTTGGACTGATATTTTGAGGCCGCAGTGTATCAGAAAACAGGAAGAGGTAACGGATGATTGTGCAGTGTGTGCTAAAAATGTGTTGCTGGTTAAAGCACAGCAGGTGAGGCAGCATCCAAGGAACAGGAAATTCGACCTTTAACCAGCAACACATTTTCAGCTCTGATCTCCAGCATCTGCAGACCTCATTTTTTATCCCAAGATTGTGCAGTGTGTGTCCTTTACTGGACCAGCTTTACTCTCCTGGCACCTGAAGCTTTTACTGTGGGCCAGAGTACCTCAGAATCGTTACATCACAGAAGGAAGCTATTTAGCCCATTGTAGTTCCATGCACATAGAACATTACAGCTGAATACCTACCAAAGTCTTCAGCACGGCTGACAGATCCACCGACCTTACTGCCAACCGTACATTTACTAACCCATCCTTCTATACTCACATTAAGGTCATTTTCAAAAGGACAAACAACAGTCAGTCCAAAGCAGATCCTTGCAGGATACCACTAGCAACTAAACTCCAGGGTGAACATTTCCGATCAACTACCACCTTCTGTCTGCTTTCAGCTAGCCGATTTGTGATCTAAACGCTAAATCACCCACAATTCCACGTCTCCATATTTTCTGGGAGAAAGTAAGGACTGCAGATGCTTGAGATCAGAGTCGAGATTGTGGCGCTGGAAACGCACAGCAGGTTTGGCAACATTCGAGGAGCGAGGAGAAAATGAAGACTGCAGATGCTGCAGACCAGAAAACTGATTCCTGATGAAGGGCTTACAAGAGAAACATCAACTTGCATGCATCTTGGACGCAGTCTCATCTGTTATGCTTTTCCAACACCACACTCTCCATATTTTCTGCAATAGCCTACCATGGGGGACCTTATCAAACGCTTCACTGAAATCCACATACATCACTTTACTCTCATCCACCTGTTTGGTCACCTTCTCAATGAACTCAGTAAGATTTGTGAGGTATGGCATACCGTTCACAAGACCTTGCTGACTATTTCTAATCAAATGATTCCTTTCTAAATGATAGTTAATCCTAACTCTTATAATCCTTTCCAACACTTTACCCACAACCAAAGTAAGCCTGGTATATAATTACCAGGGCAGTCTCTTTTCCATTTCTTGAACAAAGGGACATTTGCTGTCATTCAGTCTTCTGGCACTATTCCTGTAGACAATGGCGATGTAAAAATCCGAACAGATGGTTGTGTAAACTCCTCCCTAGCTTCTCAGAGAATCCTAGGAGAAATTCCCTCTGGCCAGGGGACTTATCTATTTTCACACTCTCCAGAACTGCTAACATTTCCACGTTACGAACTTCAATCCCGTCTAGTCTAATAACCTTGACAGCATTTTCTTTCTCCATTGTGAACAATGATTCACACATTAATTTACAGCCTGTCCTATCTCCTCAGTCTCCACACACATCTTAATACTACTGTCCTTGATTGCCATTAATCTTCATTTGTTCATTCTTTTATTCATGACATACTGATAGAAAGCTTGAGGGTCTTCCATGATCCTACTTGCCAAAGACTTCTCATGCTCTCTCCTGGCTATTTTAGTTCTTTTTTAAAGTCTTTCCAGGCTAATTTGTAATTCTCAAGAATCCGAACTGAGCCTTCATGTTTCATATTTACATAAGTCTCCTTCTTCCTCTTAACAAGAGATTCAACTTCTTCAGTAAACCACAGCAGCCTCACTTGACCACTTCCTCCTTTCCTGGCAGGTATAAACTTATCAAGGACACACAGCAGCTGTTGTTTGAAAAAGCTCCACACTTAAATTGTTCCTATTCTTTGCAGTTTCCTTCCCCATCCTATACACCCTAAAACCTTTCCTAATCGCATCATAATTGCCTTTAGCCCAGCTATAACTCTTGTCCTGCGGTATACACCTGTCCCTATCCATCGCTAAGGTAAACATAACTGAATTGTGGTCGCCATCAGCAAAGTGTTCACTTACCTCCAAATCTAACACCTGGTCTGGTTCATTACTCAGTACCAAATCCAATTTGGCCTCGGTCCTTGTTGGCCTATCTCCATACTGTGTCAGGAAACCATTCTGCACACATTGGACAAAAACTGACCCATATAAAGTAATTGAACTGCAGCACTGTGCGGATACTGGCTGTGGTCCCAGAGCATGTCTCGCCAATAATATCACAGAGCTGAGTTGCTGACAGTTAAACAGGGTCCAAAAGGCCAAGTGTTTTTTTTTCTCTCTCTACAGTGAGAAGGTGATTTAGTTTAAATAAACTGGGTGAACAGCAGCATGAACTGAGAACCCCCTCAATACTGAGATACTGCGCCAGAGAATCTCAATGACGTGGATCACTGACAGAGGGGAAATCTGCATCTCAGCTGTGGGCCAAATAATGATTGAGAAAGATTACACACCATTTCCGTGGTTTTGTAATACACATTTCAATTTATGTAACTCGATATCATGAGTGTGTCTTATTTCTTTGTACTTCCCATAGTTTAGTACGGACAGAAAGTCATTTTGTTCCCGTAATTTGTGTTCAATAAACAAATCTTACTCCTCATTCCTCACTTTAGATGTATTCTTGAATCTGTTCTTCATATGAGTTATAAAGAGTAACATTCCAATACTGATGACTGAGGAATATTATTGGCCCTCCCTCCTTTCTGAACTGCCATGTTGGTTCTTTGATTAAGTGACTAGCAGTTGGTGGTATATGTCGTCTTTATGGATTCCAGTAAGGCCTTCAATAAGGTTCCACATGGTACGCTGCTCTGGAAGGTTAGATCGCATGAAATTGAGGAGGAGCTGCCAAATTAGATACAAAATTGTCTTGATGGTGTGAAGCAAAGGGTAATAGTGGAAGGATGCTTGTCAGTCTGGAGGCCTGTGATTAATGGAAAGCCTCACGTGTTAGTGCTGGGTCCACTACATATTACATATAGCTATGCTTTAGATGAGAATGAACAGGCATGATTTGTAAGTTTGAAGACAACACTAAAATAGGCAGCATCATGGAGAGTGAGGAAAGTTATCAGAAATTTCAGATAATACAGCAGTACCTTGATCAGCTGTAGAAGTGGCTGAGAAATGGCAAATGGATTTTAATATAGATCAATGTAAACTCTTGCATTTTAGAAACTCAAATCAAGGTTGGAGTTTCATGGTGAAAGGTTGGGTCCTAAGGAGTGTAGTGGAACAGAGGGACCTTGGAATTCAGGTGCATGGTTCTCTGAAATTTGATTCAGAGGTAGATAGGGCAGTGAAGAAAGCTTTTGGCACATTGACTTTCATCAGTGTATATCACGGAGTTTGTAAACTAGGGAGTTACATTGCAATTTTACAGGATGCTGGTGAGGCCATACTGGGAGCGTTATGTTCAGCTGTGTTCACTTTGCTATGGGAAAGATGGCATTAAACTGGAAAGACTGCTGAAGAAATTTACAAGAATTTTGCAAAGGACTCAATGGTCTGAGTTATTGGGAGAGGATGGACAAGTGAGGACGTTTTACTTTAGATGTGTGAGGCTGAGGGGGAATCTGAGAGAAGTGTATATGATCATGGGAAGGACGGACAGAGTGAATGCACTCAATTTGTTTTCCCAGGGTTAGGCAATCACAGACTAGAGGGCATCAGTTTAAGGTCAGAGTGGAAACAATAAAAGGGAACCTGAGGAGCAACTGCTTTACACACAGGGGGTGATACGCATATGGAATGATGTGCCAGCGGAAGAGGTTCAGGCAGGAACATTCGCAACATTTAAAAGATATTTGTACAAATACATGGACAGGAAAGGATTAGAAAGTTGCAGGACAATGTCAGGGAAATGGACATTTTGGTCGCAATGGACGTGTTTGGGCCGAAGGACCTGTCTCCGTGTTGTCTGACTCTATGACTTCAACAAATATTGCTTGCCTCCCACTGTATGTTACATTGTACTTATCCAATTCACTGGAGCGAACTTGACCCTCTAGCCTCCATGTACCATGATTTTAACCAGAACATTCAAGCATTCTATATTCATGCAGACACCGTGTAAAATGTACCTTATTAACGTCTCTATTCCTTCAAAGCTGATTCAGAGCAAGGTTATTAATTCTTCCTTCTGATCGCACAACACCAAATCCAAAATAAACTGCTTTATAGTTTGCTTCACAACATACTCTTCAACCCACCTTACATACACGTACCGAATTTATTTTGCACAGCGTAAGCAGTCACTTAGTTAATACAGTTTAGATGCAACTTGAGAACATCCAATAAAACTGCAGTATACATGATACTTGCATATCTAATTTCCAGAGTATGTGATGCTCAGATTTTCTGCAACCGATATATAACACACCAATATTTGTTGAGCCTTATTTGTCAGTATTTGTAAGTGCTATATAAACTGATTCTGTGGAATCTGAGGGATAGGCCTGTGTCGTTATTAGTGATAGACTTGGACAGGACATTCGTGGAGGCTCACCTCGACGCTGAAATGATCTGAAGATATCTCCATTAATACAGGACAAGCATCAACATCCTCTCCGCTCTGTCAGGATAATGGTCATTGAATTCTCTCTGCTCCCTCACCCTGTCTGTATATTTGTTATAGCATCTACCCCCAGAAAATCCTCATGTTCTATCTTCAAATAAGGCTCAGGCACTACCGCTCTCCCTATTGAATTCAGCAACTTCCTTCCCAGAATTTCTCTGTCACCTACGCAATACACCCACACATTAATAATACTATATGGATTCAAAACTGTCGACTGCCTCATTCCAGACACCTCACAATTCCTCCGAGATCCACCTCCACCAGCACTAACAGCAAGGCCATCCACTCCTGCCCTCACTCCTTCCATCGCTTTCTTCTATTCCAAAAGAAACAGCTTGGAATAGGACAGAAATGGACAAGCCGGGTGGTGGAGTACCCAATATCCATTCCTCACCACCACTACACCCAACATGTTTAAAGTTTTCCTTCAAAAAAGCGGTAGCAGACCCGGAAGGCGCGCTAGGTTACCTGGGTAAGGTTTTTTTCTCTCCCCTTATTTAAACGCGGGCTCCGAGTTTTAGGCCTCAGTCTCTCGGAAGACTTCGCGACGGCTGGTGGGTAAGTTTGGTCGTTTATTTAATAGTTAAAATTTAAAGTTTTCCTTCAAAAAAGCGGTAGCAGACCCGGAAGGCGCGCTAGGTTACCTGGGTAAGGTTTTTTTCTCTCCCCTTATTTAAACGCGGGCTCCGAGTTTTAGGCCTCAGTCTCTCGGAAGACTTCGCGACGGCTGGTGGGTAAGTTTGGTCGTTTATTTAATAGTTAAAAATTTAAAGTTTTCCTTCAAAAAAGCGGTAGCAGACCCGGAAGGCGCGCTAGGTTACCTGGGTAAGGTTTTTTTCTCTCCCCTTATTTAAACGCGGGCTCCGAGTTTTAGGCCTCAGTCTCTCGGAAGACTTCGCGACGGCTGGTGGGTAAGTTTGGTCGTTTATTTAATAGTTAAAAATTTAAAGTTTTCCTTCAAAAAAGCGGTAGCAGACCCGGAAGGCGCGCTAGGTTACCTGGGTAAGGTTTTTTTCTCTCCCCTTATTTAAACGCGGGCTCCGAGTTTTAGGCCTCAGTCTCTCGGAAGACTTCGCGACGGCTGGTGGGTAAGTTTGGTCGTTTATTTAATAGTTAAAAATTTAAAGTTTTCCTTCAAAAAAGCGGTAGCAGACCCGGAAGGCGCGCTAGGTTACCTGGGTAAGGTTTTTTTCTCTCCCCTTATTTAAACGCGGGCTCCGAGTTTTAGGCCTCAGTCTCTCGGAAGACTTCGCGACGGCTGGTGGGTAAGTTTGGTCGTTTATTTAATAGTTAAAAATTTAAAGTTTTCCTTCAAAAAAGCGGTAGCAGACCCGGAAGGCGCGCTAGGTTACCTGGGTAAGGTTTTTTTCTCTCCCCTTATTTAAACGCGGGCTCCGAGTTTTAGGCCTCAGTCTCTCGGAAGACTTCGCGACGGCTGGTGGGTAAGTTTGGTCGTTTATTTAATAGTTAAAAATTTAAAGTTTTCCTTCAAAAAAGCGGTAGCAGACCCGGAAGGCGCGCTAGGTTACCTGGGTAAGGTTTTTTTCTCTCCCCTTATTTAAACGCGGGCTCCGAGTTTTAGGCCTCAGTCTCTCGGAAGACTTCGCGACGGCTGGTGGGTAAGTTTGGTCGTTTATTTAATAGTTAAAAATTTAAAGTTTTCCTTCAAAAAAGCGGTAGCAGACCCGGAAGGCGCGCTAGGTTACCTGGGTAAGGTTTTTTTCTCTCCCCTTATTTAAACGCGGGCTCCGAGTTTTAGGCCTCAGTCTCTCGGAAGACTTCGCGACGGCTGGTGGGTAAGTTTGGTCGTTTATTTAATAGTTAAAAATTTAAAGTTTTCCTTCAAAAAAGCGGTAGCAGACCCGGAAGGCGCGCTAGGTTACCTGGGTAAGGTTTTTTTCTCTCCCCTTATTTAAACGCGGGCTCCGAGTTTTAGGCCTCAGTCTCTCGGAAGACTTCGCGACGGCTGGTGGGTAAGTTTGGTCGTTTATTTAATAGTTAAAAATTTAAAGTTTTCCTTCAAAAAAGCGGTAGCAGACCCGGAAGGCGCGCTAGGTTACCTGGGTAAGGTTTTTTTCTCTCCCCTTATTTAAACGCGGGCTCCGAGTTTTAGGCCTCAGTCTCTCGGAAGACTTCGCGACGGCTGGTGGGTAAGTTTGGTCGTTTATTTAATAGTTAAAAATTTAAAGTTTTCCTTCAAAAAAGCGGTAGCAGACCCGGAAGGCGCGCTAGGTTACCTGGGTAAGGTTTTTTTCTCTCCCCTTATTTAAACGCGGGCTCCGAGTTTTAGGCCTCAGTCTCTCGGAAGACTTCGCGACGGCTGGTGGGTAAGTTTGGTCGTTTATTTAATAGTTAAAAATTTAAAGTTTTCCTTCAAAAAAGCGGTAGCAGACCCGGAAGGCGCGCTAGGTTACCTGGGTAAGGTTTTTTTCTCTCCCCTTATTTAAACGCGGGCTCCGAGTTTTAGGCCTCAGTCTCTCGGAAGACTTCGCGACGGCTGGTGGGTAAGTTTGGTCGTTTATTTAATAGTTAAAAATTTAAAGTTTTCCTTCAAAAAAGCGGTAGCAGACCCGGAAGGCGCGCTAGGTTACCTGGGTAAGGTTTTTTTCTCTCCCCTTATTTAAACGCGGGCTCCGAGTTTTAGGCCTCAGTCTCTCGGAAGACTTCGCGACGGCTGGTGGGTAAGTTTGGTCGTTTATTTAATAGTTAAAAATTTAAAGTTTTCCTTCAAAAAAGCGGTAGCAGACCCGGAAGGCGCGCTAGGTTACCTGGGTAAGGTTTTTTTCTCTCCCCTTATTTAAACGCGGGCTCCGAGTTTTAGGCCTCAGTCTCTCGGAAGACTTCGCGACGGCTGGTGGGTAAGTTTGGTCGTTTATTTAATAGTTAAAAATTTAAAGTTTTCCTTCAAAAAAGCGGTAGCAGACCCGGAAGGCGCGCTAGGTTACCTGGGTAAGGTTTTTTTCTCTCCCCTTATTTAAACGCGGGCTCCGAGTTTTAGGCCTCAGTCTCTCGGAAGACTTCGCGACGGCTGGTGGGTAAGTTTGGTCGTTTATTTAATAGTTAAAAATTTAAAGTTTTCCTTCAAAAAAGCGGTAGCAGACCCGGAAGGCGCGCTAGGTTACCTGGGTAAGGTTTTTTTCTCTCCCCTTATTTAAACGCGGGCTCCGAGTTTTAGGCCTCAGTCTCTCGGAAGACTTCGCGACGGCTGGTGGGTAAGTTTGGTCGTTTATTTAATAGTTAAAAATTTAAAGTTTTCCTTCAAAAAAGCGGTAGCAGACCCGGAAGGCGCGCTAGGTTACCTGGGTAAGGTTTTTTTCTCTCCCCTTATTTAAACGCGTAGGCGAGTCACCCGAGGCACTACACGAGTAGTGCCTCCCACCCTTCCACCTCCTCTAACCTAATAATAAGACCAATTGTGACTAGCGGGTAGGTGCTGCATTTTCCTTGTTTGTTTCTTTAGATTTAGTTGGTTTTTGTTGTTTTTTAAGGAAAGCTTACTTTTAGAGGGATGGCAGTGCAGAGAGGGCAATGTTCCTCTTGCAACATGTATGAGGTGAGGGAAGCCATTAGCGTCCCTGCTGAGTACACTTGCAAGAAGTGCACCCATCTCCAGCTCCTCCAAACCCGTGTTAGGGAATTGGAGCTGGAGTTGGATGAACTGCGGATCATTCGGGAGGCAGAGGAGGTCATAGATCGGAGCTTTAGGCAAGTAGTTACCCCGAAAGTTCAAGATAGATGTGTGACAGTGAGGGGGAGTGGGAGGAGGAAGCCAGTGCAGGGACCCCCTGCGGTCATTCCCCTCAAGAACAAGTATACCGTTTTGGATTCTTGTAGGGGGGATGACTTACCAGGGGCAAGCAACGAGGTTCAGGCCTCTGGCACGGAGCCTGGCCCCGTTGCTCAGAAGGGTAGGGTGGAGAAAGGTAGAGCAATAGTTCTTGGGGACTCGATAGTGAGGGGTACAGACAGACGGTTTTGTGGGGGTGACAGGGACTCACGTTTGGTATTTTGCCTCCCAGGTGCAAGGGTACGTGATGTCGCTGATCGTGTTTTCCGGGTCCTTAAGGGGGAGGGGGAGCAGCCCCAGATCGTGGTCCACGTTGGCACCAACGATATAGGTAGGAAGAAGGGTGAGGATGTCAGACAGGCTTTCAGGGAGCTAGGTTGGAAGCTCAGAGTTAGAACAGAGTTGTAGTCTCTGGTTTGTTACCCGTGCCACGTGATAGAGAGTCGAGGAATAGGGAGAGAGAGCAGTTAAATGCGTGGCTACAGGGATGCTGCAGGAGGGAGGGATTCCGGTTTCTGGACAACTGGGGTCCTTTCTGGGGAAGGTGGGACCTCAATAAAAAGGATGGGCTACACCTGAACCTGAGGGGCACCAGTATCCTTGGGGGGAGGTTTGCTAGTGCTCTTTGGGAGGGTTTAAACTAACTCCGCGGGGGCATGGGAACCAGGACTGTAGCTTTAGGGTACAGGACCTTGAGTGTAGGGAGGTTAGGAATAATGCAGCGATCTCTAAGGAGGGTGCCTGTAACCAGAAAGGTGGATTGAAGTGTGTATACTTCAATGCCAGAAGTATAAGGAATAAGGTAGGTGATCTTGCAGCGTGGGTTGGTACCTGGGACTTCGATGTTGTGGCCATTACAGAGACGTGGGTAGAACAGGGACAAGAATGGCTGTTGCACGTTCCAGGGTTCAAATGTTTTAGTAGGATCAGACATGGGGGTAAAAAAGGGGGAGGCGTGGCATTACTTGTCAAAGACAGTATCACAGCAGGGGAATGGACGATGGAAGAGGACTTGCCATCTGAGGTAGTTTGGGCTGAGGTTAGAAATAGGAAAGGTGAGGTCACCCTGTTAGGTGTTTCCTACAGGCCTCCTAATAGTCCTAGAGAAGTAGAGGATAATATTGCTAGGATGATTCAGGAAAAGAGTGAAGGTAGCAGGGTGGTTGTTATGGGGGACTTTAACTTCCCAGATATTGACTGGGAGAGCTATAGCTCGAGTTCATTAGATGGGTCGGTGTTTGTACAATGTGTGCAGGAGCGTTTCCTGACACAATATGTCGACAGGCCAACAAGAGGGGAGGCTATATTGGATTTGGTTCTAGGTAATGAACCAGGCCAGGTGTTAGACTTGGAGGTAGGTGAGCACTTCGGGGACAGTGACCACAACTCGGTGACTTTTACTTTAGTGATGGAGAGGGATAATCGTGTGCCGCAGGGCAAGAGCTATAGCTGGGGGCAGGGAAATTATGATGCAGTGAGGCATGACTTAGGATGTGTGGATTGGAAAAACAGGCTTCAAGAGAAGAACACTAATGAGATGTGGGGAGTGTTCAAGGAGCAGCTACTGCGTGTCCTCGATAGGTATGTACCAGTCAGGCATGGTGTAAAGGGCCTTGTGAGGCAGCCGTGGTTTAGTAAGAAATTGGAGTCCCTTGTGAAAGGGAAGAAGGCGGCATATGTAAAGATGAGGCGTGAAGGTTCAGTAGGGGCGATTGAGTGTTATAAGGTAGCCAGGAAGGAGCTAAAGAGGGAGCTAAGAGAAGCGAGAAGGGGACATGAAAAGTCTTTAGCTGGTAGGATTAGGGAAAACCCAAAGGCTTTCTATAGGTATGTCAAGAATAAAAGGATGACTAGGGTAGGTATCGGTCCAGTCAAGGATAGTAGTGGGAAGTTGTGTGTGGAGGCGGAGGAGATTGGAGAGACATTAAATCAGTACTTTTCATCAGTATTCACTCAGGAACAGGACACTGTTGCTGATGTGAATATGGAATCACAAATAATTAGAATGGATGCCCTGGAAATATGCAGGGAAGAGGTTTTGGGAATATTGGAAAGGATGAATATAGATAAGTCTCCTGGGCCTGATGGCATTTACCCCAGGATCCTATGGGAAGCTAGGGAGGAGATAGCAGAGCCATTGGCCTGGATTTTTATGTCGTCATTGTCAACGGGAATAGTACCAGAGGACTGGAGGATAGCGAATGTGGTCCCATTGTTCAAGAAAGGGAGTAGGGATAGCCCTAGCAACTATAGGCCAGTGAGTCTGACTTCAGTGGTGGGCAAAGTCTTAGAAAGAATGGTAAGGGATAAGATTTATGAACATCTGGGTAGGAATAACGTGATCAGGGATAGCCAGCATGGTTTTGTGAAGGGCAGGTCGTGCCTCACAAACCTTATTGAGTTCTTTGAGAAGGTGACCAAGGAAGTGGATGAGGGTAAAGCAGTAGATGTTGTGTATATGGATTTTAGTAAGGCGTTCGATAAGGTTCCCCATGGTAGGCTAATGCTAAAACTTCGGAGGTATGGCATTGAGGATACATTAGAGGTTTGGATTAGGAATTGGCTGGCTGGAAGGAGACAGAGGGTAGTAGTTGATGGATTATGTTCATCTTGGAGCGCAGTTACTAGCGGTGTACCACAAGGATCTGTTTTGGGACCATTGCTTTTTGTTATCTTTATAAATGATCTAGAGGAAGGACTTGAAAGCTGGGTAAGCAAGTTTGCGGATGACACAAAAGTCGATGGAGTTGTGGATAGTGAGGAAGGAAGTGGTAGGTTACAGCGGGATATAGATAAGTTGCAGAGCTGGGCTGAAATGTGGCAAATGGAATTCAATGTAGCTAAGTGCGAAGTCGTTCACTTTGGTAGGAATAACAAGATGATGGATTACTGGGCTAATGGTAGGCTACCTGGTAGTGTGGATGAGCAGTGGGATCTTGGTGTCCATGTACACAGATCTCTGAAAGTTGCCACCCAGGTAAATAGTGCTGTGAGAAAGGCATATGGTGTACTGGGCTTTATTGGCAGAGGAATTGAGTTCCGGAGTCCTGAGGTCATGTTGCAGTTGTATAAGACTCTGGTGAGGCCTCATCTGGAGTATTGTGTGCAGTTCTGGTCGCCATACTATAGGAAGGATGTGGAAGCTTTAGAACGAGTGCAGAGGAGGCTTACCAGGATGTTGCCTGGAATGGTAGGAAAATCTTATGAGGAAAGGCTGAGGCACTTGGGGCTGTTCTCATTGGAGAAGAGAAGGTTAAGGGGAGATCTGATAGAAGTGTATAAGATGATTAGGGGTTTAGATAGGGTAGATACTAAGAACCTTTTACCGCTAATGGAGTCAGGTGTTACTAGGGGACATAGCTTTAAATTAAGGGGTGGTAGGTATAGGACAGATGTCAGGGGTAGATTCTTCACACAGCGGGTTGTGAGTTCATGGAATGCCCTGACCGTATCAGTGGTGAACTCTCCTTCTTTATGGTCATTTAAGCGGGCATTGGATAGGCATTTGTAAGTTATTGGGCCAGTATAGGTTAGGTAGGATTCGGTCGGCGCAACATCGAGGGCCGAAGGGCCTGTACTGCGCTGTATCCTTCTATGTTCTATGTTCTATGTGGGGAGGAACCTAGTACAAGATGAGGCGGACTGCGATGCCCCGCGTGAAATTTCTGAAACATCCATGTCTCACTGACCGAGTAAGGAGCAGTGCTCAGTGAAAGACAATGCTCACTGTAAACACACTGGCATTTCGATTGACAGTCGTTTAACTCCCCCCCCCCCCCCCCCCCGCCCCCCCCATACAGTTACCTCACCGCAAAGTGATGCAGACACAGAAATACACAGAATTATTAGTATCACCTCAATATACGAACGAACACAATACATACAAGGGAATAAGCATACACAGACGCAGAAACACACGCAGACATATACAGTCACACACAAATAGACACAAACATAGATAGAAACACACAGGCTGATGCACAGAAAGACAAACGTAGGTGCACAAATACACAGATGACAAGCAGATGGACAAACATACGCACACGTAGACACAGATACAAATTGAGAAGTTTTTGTTTCATAACGGTATCAAGGATTCTTGGGTAAAGGCAGGAGAATGCGGTTGAGGAACCTATACGAAATTATTGAATGGCATATCAGACTCGATGGGCCGAATGGCCTCATTCTGCTCCATTTTTCATGTGGTGCTATGCTAACAGGTATTCTTTTCCTGAGACCGCAGCAGAGGCTGGGTTTAATACATATTCGATTGGAAAGGTTCAGAGGGAATGTGGGACAGGTTTGGAGTCCGGAATGGTTTGTGTATTCCTAATTATTCTGTCCACATATGTGCAAAAAGGTGGTGATTTGATGTTCGGTTTCCAATGTTTCAAAATAACAGGCCCCACAAAGAAATAAGGACGTAACTTTCACTTGAGTGTTGAGCTACCTGTGGTGTCCTCATCCTCAGGGAGCAGTGCAGACTCGTTTATAGAGTCATAGAGATGTACAGCATGGAAAAAGACCTTTCAGTCCAACCCGTCTATGCCAATCAGATATCTCAACCCAATCTAATACCCCCTGCCGGCAACTAACCCACATACCTCCAAACCCTTCCAATTCGTGTACACATCCCAAATGCCTCTCAAATGTTGCAATTGTACCAGCCTCCACCACTTGCTCTGGCAGCTTATTCCATACAAGTACACCCTCTTGATGAAAAACTTTGTCCCTTAGGTCTCTTTTGTATCTTTCCCCTCTCATCCTAAACCTATGCCCCTTCGTTCTGGATTCCCCAGCACCAGGGAAATGACTGTGCCTATTTACAATATCCATGCCCTTCATAATTTTGTAAACCTCTATAAACTCACCCCTCAGCCTCCGATGCTCCAGGTAAAACAGCCCCAGTCTGTTCAGCCACTCCCTGTAGCTCAAATCCTCTAACCCTGGTAAAATCTTTGTAAATCATTTCTGAACTCGTACAAGCTTCACAACATCTTTCCGATAGGAGCGAGACCAGAATTGCACGCAATATTTCAACAATGGCCTCACCAACGTCCTGTACAGCAGCAACATTACCTCCCAACTCTTGTACTCAATACTCTGACCAATAAAGGAAAGCATACCAAACGCCTTCTTCACTATCCTATCTACCTGCGACTCCACTTTCAAAGACCTATGAACCTACACTCCAAGGATTCTTTGTTCAGCTACACTCCCTAGGACCTTGCCATTAAGTGTATAACTCTGAGCGTAACTGATCTTTGTTGGACAAGAAAGTCAATGTTTATTGGGAACAGACAGGAGACGGATGGACAGATACATTCCGATCAGCCATGAGCATTCTGAATGGTGCAGCCAAATGACCAACCGTTGCCCCTACCCCATGTGTTGTTCCCTCTAATCACCCTCGGGGCTATTACATGGTAGGGGATCACCCCATTCAATCAGACAGGATCGATACAATGAGACAGGAGGAGAACATTCTGTCACTCTAAGGAATTGCACGGCAATATAGAATGAAGGAATTCAGCTCGTTGAGTACATTGCACAGCCCAGCAGGAGGCCATTCAACCCGCCTGAAAGGCTACCCAGGAGCAGGGAACATTGACTCTCCTGTCCAGCAAAGATCAGTCGCTAACAGGAAATCGAGAGTAGAGACAAATATTTATTTTCAGGCTGCAAAGCTGTAACTGATGGAGTGCATCAGAGATCACTGTGGGGTCATCAATGATCAACAATTTTTAAGAAAGATCTGAAAGAACGGGAGGGAATTGCTTCCAGCTCAATTAGCTCGTACAGAAAGATCGTCATTTAATGTGTCATCAAATGAAGGTAGTGAATCTGCAATGTGATACAGGCAGGGAAGGTTAGTGAGCAAACCTTCAGCAGAAATAACATAAGGTAAGTTGTCTATTTTGCCATGAAGAATAAAACAATGGTAAACAATGTAAATGCAGAGAGATTGCAGATCTCTGTGATTCAGGCGGTTTCCATATTCCTGGGACATTAATCATATGAAGTCAGTCTGCAGATGCAACAAGTGATTTGGAAGGTAAGTGGAATAATGCTGTTTTTGGGAAAAGGTATCAGGTTTAATCGCAGGAATGTTTACCTGTATCTGTACAGGGCATTGCTGAGACCACATTTGATGCACTGTCTGCTGTTTTGATCCCCAGAACTAACATGAAGGGATTTAATTCTTTTCGAAGATTTTCAAAGAGGTTTCCCTTTACTCCTTCCTGGAATGCCGGCGTTTTGTTATCGGGGATTATCAGTTTCGATCTTAGCTGAGAAATCGTATTGAACCATCCATGACTTTCTGAAGAGTGTATCAACTGGATGCATATTATCTCTTGTCAGGGAAACTAAAGCTAGAGAATATACTTTAAGAAAAAGTTACGACACATTAAGACACATACTATGAAGACACCTACCAATATTTACAACTTACACAGACGTATGTAAGCATGTCATCAAATTATAAAGAGGGTACTTTATGCGATTGAAACGAATGCACTTGTATATAATCCATAATTGAGTTTTCCAGAGAATGTTCCAGAGGAGCACACATTTTCCAGTTTGGTGTTCAGTTGACATTATCGTATGTTTCAACGCAGAGAGGGAGTAAAATTTCCCTGTTTGAGAAGCAGCAGCCTATTGATCTCTCTCTCTTACGTTGTTCCATCCGATAGCAAAGTGTGAGACCAGAAAATCCCTGTGTTATTTTTACCACTTGTGAAGGATTTCTGGTGAGAATTCACTGGAATCTCTCCACTGCCTGAAACAAATGGAATTCAGCCAAATTCAACTGTTCCAGAGTGCAATCGCACTACCAGTAGCTTGTGTGAGCAGAATAACTTCCAAGGCAGAATAACGTTTGGGGCACTCTATCATTTTACCATTTGTTATGAGTTCAACTTTCTGTGTCTCACACTTTTCAAGAAAAATGACCTACTCTGAGACCTACATCATTGGTCACATCACAAAACTGGTTGCATTTAAGATTGGTGTAACCAGTGGAGGAGTGGGACTGGAAAAGGACGTACTGACATTCCAACATTGGTTGAAACACAAATGAGAAATTTTCAAAGGGCTGTTCAAGTGGAAATTCCCTTCCCCAGAAGTTTGTGGTGCCTGGATGCTTGCATTTATTCGAAGTTATATTTCGTGACATTTGACAGAGAAGTGAATGTAGGAAAATGGCATACAAACAGAAAAACGCTGCTAAGACCACCTTCACATCACCCATGGAATTTGTGAGTGGTGGAGCGGTGACAAAGTGTCGAATAGCCCACTCCTGCTGCTCAGTCCTATGTCCCTATGTTCTATTCAGCTCCTCAAAGCTCCTGATATTAGCAGATGGAGGCCACCTGCTCCAAATAACTGGTCCACCATAGTACAGGATATCATCCAATCCCTCACGACTGTCACAAACGGTTTGGCGTGGGTTGGAAAATGTTATTTGGAAAACTAGGCTTGTTTCGAAATACACCTCTGGTCTCTTCACAGAGTGTCTCCTCTCTGCGACTTGTGTTTCATTTGTTGGTCATGTTGGAGACCCAGATTCACTGTGAATACAGCCCCCATGCCTCACCCTGAGATGACTCACAAAATACTTTATTCTCTGTGACTGCAACATTCAATAGCATAACGTTCAGGAAAATTACAATTATTAGCTTTATAATTGCAGAATATGAAAACGTAAGAAGCAAGATTAGGTGACTCGGACGATCAACTCATTGTATACCATCACGGCGGACCTACCTTAGCAATAACGCGTCTTTAATGTCCAATTCTTCACATCCTTTAACTCTCTGACAGGCCAAAAATTCATGTGCCACCTCTTTGAATACTTTCAGTGATGTACATCCCCTCACTATCTAGCCCAGATACTTCCTTGCATTGATTACTCTTTATGAGAGGAAAACACTCCTAACACATACACCATCATTTATTGATATGAACAAGAGGTGAACACAGGGGCTCAGGAAAGAGTGAATGGCCTTGCTCACAAGGTAGCATTTGACTGTGAATGACATCAGGACCATCTACTTATTTGAGCTTAATGGGAATCAGGTGTACCCTCCCCACTGGTTGGGGTCTTTCAGAGTATGAAGGAAGATGTTTGTGTTCGGTGACCTACAATCCTCTCAGTCCTGGGACATCTCTCCAGGTGATCCTCAGGGTAGCTGCCTCAAAACAAACATCTTCAGCTGCTTCATCAAAGTCTTACCTTATCATAAGTTCAGAAATGGTGATGGTCACTGAAGATCACCTAATGTTCAGAACAATGTGTCACACCTCAGCTCCTGAACCAGTCTGTGTCCATGTGCAGTAAGAGCCGGACAGCATTCAGGCTTGTGCTTTTAAAGTGTCGGTATCATTCATGTAACAGCAAGGCCAGACACCCTACATTTCTACAGTTAAATGACGAGCTCATTCAGCATCTCAGGCACATTACAAACGGATATCTGGAAGCCATTCAGCCCATCGAAACTACTGAACATAGAGAGGAATAGCCGATTCAATCCTCCTGCCTGTTCCACAGGAAGAGAAAGGGCCTGATTACCACATCAAGCTGTTAAACAGGAACAGGCAGGGCCAAGTCAGACCCATGAACCTGTTCCATGGGACCTGGAGGAGGCCATTCAGCACCTCGAGACACTTATACAGGAACAGGAGGGCGTCATTGATGCTCCAACCTGTCAAATCAATGGAGCATAGAACGCACTCAGAGAGGGATTCACGATGTTCCTCATGGCTCCATTACCTGTGGGACACATGACACTTTAACGTGGTTTGCTGGCAGTGTGGAAGGTAGTCAGATGCTTTGTCTCAATTCTCAGAGAGGCATCTTCCATCTCTGAGAAGTCAGACCCATGTTCTCCATGGATGTCAGAAGCTGGTGGGAATAGTTAACTGCTTTAGAATGAAGGTATTGTGGCTGTTGTCGGGATTGTGGATAACATGACGTTTAATGCAGGATCACACACTAAATGCACTGTATTAATGTGGGGAGAATTTATTCAAAGAAAGAACCTCTGTCTCTCGCAATCAACATATGGAGTGGTGGTGGGATGAGGGGAACGTCCTGCGAGGATCTTAACCTATTGAGAATCATTTAACCCGAGTTAATAAAAGCCATGGAATTTATCATCATATCAGTGCCTGTTTAGAACATCATGAGTGACTGTCCATCCGCCTTAAGGATCAATACAATCCTCTCTTATTCTGTCACGGAGCTTCACTCACTGCTCATGGTGCCATCATCCCAGGGATTAGTCTGGTGAAACTTGAGAGAAAGTCTATCCACAGTACTCCAAATACTGCCTCAACAACACTCTCAGGGATGATCGCAATAATCCTTTTCTCTCACTTAGGCATTGCCGTTTCTTTCCTGTGCCACAAAAAACCATTCCTTCTCCATGCACTACGACTGACATGGAATGTATAAGTTTCTTACATCTGTACGTAGCAGCAATAAAGCCATCACCAGAGATGCGTATGGAGATGTGCATCACTCTCGGGGAGAATATCAATGAGATTGAATACACCCAAAATAGGGGATGTTCACCTACCTGAATAGAAATGAGCTGTAGGAATACGGAAAACGGGCAGAGGAAGAGAGCTATCTTTACTTCTATTCTTCTCTCACAGGATGTATGCAGCCCTGGTCAGGGCAGCATGTTATGCTGATCTTGAGCTGAGTGTTTGGTTCGGCTGTTCCACAGGACAGAAAAAGAAAAGCACATTCCTGTGGGATTGTAGTGTTACAACACAAGATATATTCTCCTGCTTAATGTAAAAACAGCAACAGGGAAAAGATTTATCCATTGCAGTAATCCATGATAATTGTAGAGTCCAAAACTTTTTGACATAAAAATTAACAATTTTAATCGAGACGTTCAACCAAATGTTACATTAAATCTATTTTTCAGAATACTTGGTGCTGTCAGGTAGTTATTGCTGGCTTTTAATTCTGTTAAACGTGCAGAACACCCATATGTTTATCATAAAAGTTACACTGAAACCTGACTAGGGAAGAATGACACATTGACTTTGCTTCAGGACTTGAGGCAAGCAGACGGGCTTTTATGGCAAATGAAAATAGTTGTTTTTAATTTCCCTCATGAGACATCAACAGACTATTATTCTGTGGCTCTAGGGTATGAGTCTTGAACACCATAAACTGTCGTCCTGTTTGTACAGAGAACAAGTTAAACATCCTCAAGAGCAATTTTTTAGTGACGGACATATGGTTAGAAGGAACTTGAAACTTGCATCCGGATTAAATAAAGGCACAAATTATGGTTTATTCAGAAGTTGCAATGAGACTGAGACGAGGAGGAAGTGAGGACTGCAGATGCTGGAGAACAGAGCCGAAAATGTGTTGCTGGAAATGCGCAGCAGATCAGGCAGCATCAAAGGAACAGGAGAATCGACGTTTCGGGCATAAGCCCTTCTTCAGGAATGAGGAAAGTGTGTCCAGCAGGCTAAGATAAAAGGTAGGGAGGAGGGACTTGGGGGAGGGGCGTTGGAGATGCGATAGGTGGAAGGACGTCAAGGTGAGGGTGATAGGCTGGAGTGGGGTGGGGGCGGAGAGATCAGTAAGAAGATTTCCGGTTAGGAAGGCGGTGCTGAGTTCAAGGGATTTGACTGAGACAAGGTGGGGGGAGGGGAAATGAGGAAACTGGAGAAATCTGAGTTCATCCCTTGTGGTTGGAGGGTTCCTAGACTGAAGATGAGGCGCTCTCCCTCCAACTGTCCTGTTGCTTTGTTCTGGTGACGGAGGAGTCCAAACACCTGCAAGTCCTTGGTGGAGTGGGGGGGGGAGGGATTTGAAGTGTTGAGCCACCGGGTGGTTGGGTTGGTTGGTCCGGGTGACCAAGAGGTGTTCTCTGAAACGTTCCACAAGTAGGCGACCTGTCTCCCCAATATAGAGGAGGCCAAATCGGGTGCAGCAGATGCAATAAATGATGTGTGTGGAGGTGCAGGTGAATTTGTGGCCGATATGGAAGTATCCCTTGGGGCCTTGGAGGGAAGCAAGGGGGGAGGTGTGGCGCAGGTTTTGCATTTTTTGCGGTTGCAGGGGAATGTGCCAGGAGTGGAGGTTGGGTTGGTGGGGGGTGTGGATCTGACGGGGGAGTCACGGAGGGAGTGATCTTTTCGGAACGCTGATGGGAAGGGGAGGGAAATATATCCCTGGTGGTGGGGTCCGTTTGGGGGTGGCGGAAATGACGGCGGATGATACGCTGTATATGGAGGTTGGTGGGGTGGTAGGTGAGGACCAGTGAGGTTCTGTCCTGTTGGCGGTTGGAGAGGCGGGGCTCAAGGGCGGAGGAGCGGGAAGTGGAGGAGATGCGGTGCAGGGCATCAGCAATCACGTCTGGGGGGAAATTGCGGTCTTTGAAAAAGGAAGCTATCTGGGTTATACAGTTTTGGAACTGGTCGTCTTGGGAGCAGATGCGGCGGAGACGAAGGAATTGGGAATGTGGAATGGCGTTTTTACATGGGACAGGGTGGGAGGAGGTGTAGTCTAGGTAGCTGTGGGTGTCGGTCGGTTTATTGTAAATGTCCATGTTGCTAGAAATGGAAGGGTCTAGGAAGGGGAGGGAGGAGTCTGAGACGGTCCAGGTGAATTTGAGGTCGGCGTGGAAGGTGTTGGTAAAGTGGATGAACTCTTCAACCTCCTCGTGGGAGCATGAGGCAGCGCCGATACAGTTATCAATGTAGCGGAGGAAAAGGTGGGCGGGTGGTGACAGTGTAGCTGCGGAAGATGGACTGTTCCACATATCCTAGAAGAGGCAGGCATAGCTAGGGCCTATGCGGGTGCCCATGGCTACTCCTTTTTTTTGGAGGAAGTGGGTGGATTGGAAAGAGAATTTGTTCAGTGTGAGGACTAGTTCAGTCAGTCGGAGGAGGGTGTCAGTGGAAGGCTACTGGTTGGTACGGCGGGAAAGGAAGAAGTGGAGGGCTTTGAGTCCTTCGTGATGGGGGATGGAGGTGTACAGGGACTGGATTTCAATGGTAAAGGTAAGGCGTTGGGGACCGGGGAAGTGAAAATCATGGAGGAGGTGCAGGGGGTGGGTGGTGTCCCGAACATAGGTGGAGAGTTCTTGGACAAACGGGGACAGAACCGTGTCGAGGAATGCAGAGATGAGTTCGGTGAGGTAGGAGCAGGCTGAGACAATGGGTCGGCCGGGGCAGTCAGGTTTGTGGGTTTTGGGCAGGAGGTAGAAACGGGCGGTGCGGGGTTGTGGGACTATGAGGTTAGAGGCGGTAGATGGGCGATCACCTGAAGTGATGAGGTTATGGATGGTCTGGGAGATGATGGTTTGGTAGTGGGAGGTGGGGACATGGTCACGGGGGCAGTAGGAGGAGGTGCCCGTGAGCTAGCATTTAGCCTCAGTGGTGCAAATGTCGGTGCGCCAAACTACTACCACGCCTCCCTTGTCTGCTGGTTTGATAGTGAGGTTGGGGGGTGGAACGAAGGGAGTGGAGGGAGTGGAGGGATGTACGTTCTGAGGGTGAGAGGTTGGAGTGGGTGAAAAGGGTGGAGAGGTTGAGGCGGATAATGTCGCGGCGGCAGTTGGCTATGAAGAGATCGAGGGCGGGTAAAAGGCCAGCACGGGGTGTCCAGATGGATGGGGTGTGTTGGAGGTGAGAGAAGGGGACGTCAGAGAGGGCTATGAAGAGATCGAGGGCGGGTAAGAGGCCAGCACGTGGTGGGCTATGAAGAGATCGCGGGCGGGTAAGAGGACAGGACGGGGTGGGCTATGAAGAGACCGAGGACGGGAAAGATGAAGAAGAGCGCCTCATCTTCCGCCAAGGAACCCTCCAACCATAAGGGATGAACTCAGATTTCTCCAGTTTCCTCATTTACCGTCCGTCCCACCTTGTCTCAGTCAAATCTCTTGAACTCAGCACCGCCTTCCTAACCTGCAATCTTCTTAGAGACCTCTCCACCCCCACCACTTTCCAGCCTATCAGCCTCACCTTGACCTCCTTCCACCTATCGCATCTCCAACACCCCTCCCCAAGTCCCTCCTCCCCACCTTTTATCTTAGCCTGCTTGTCACACTTTCTCATTCCTGAAGTAGGGCTTATGCCTGAAACGCGATTCTCTTTTGATGCTGCCTGACCTGCTGCGCTTTTCCAGCAACATATTTTCAGCTCTGATCTCCAGCATCTGCAGTCCTCACTTTCTCCTGGATGAGACTGAGAGGAGACTGGGATATCATAACGGTGGTATTGGACAGGATTGACGAGTGAGGATGAGCTGGAGATGTAAATCTGTGAAGGTCAAAATGGATTATGGAGTTTGAGAACAGTCTGGTTCCTTAGATTAGATTAGACTTACAGTGTGGAAACAGGCCCTTCGGCCCAACAAGTCCACACCGACCCGCCGAAGCGCAACCCACCCATACCCCCACATCTACCCCTTACCTAACACTACGGGCAATTTAGCATGGCCAATTCACCTGACCCGCACATCTTTGGACTGTGGGAGGAAACCGGAGCACCCGGAGGAAACCCACGCAGACACGGGGAGAACGTGCAAACTCCACACAGTCAGTCGCCTGAGTCGGGAATTGAACCCGGGTCTACAGGCGCTGTGAAGCAGCAGTGCTAACCACTGTGCCACCGTGCCGCCCTTCTTGCATACCAGTGAGTAGTTTAGAAATAGTAGCTTGATACTGATTAATATAAAGAACGGTGTTTTTGTTTGTAACTGAAGACATTGTCTTGCAGTTTCCAAATTTTATATAACATGAGCAGAAATTCAGTTCAACCCAGTTTAGTAGACAAATGTAATGACTTACCAGGAACACCAACTATAGCGAGGATGGGATAGTAACCACCTTGAATAATCCAAAGGATATCCTGGATCCGTGATGCTAATGACATCCAAGGCCGAGAATGATAGTAAAGACGCAAGGATAAACTCCTGTCTTTTATTGTAATATTCCAGTTTAATATTCTCAGATTCTGATCGATTGTTGAACCATTCCAGTCTAATGATCTCAGATTCTGATCCATTGTTGTACCATTCCAATTTACTGATCTTAGATTCTGATTCACTATTAGAACATTCCAATCGAAGGTCCTCACATTCTGAACCATTATTCTAACGTTCCAGTCTAATGTTCTCAGATTCTCATCTCTACTCCCCCCCTCTCTCGAGCTGATGATCCCTGTTATTACTGTCAGTGATGCTACTACTCATACTTTGGGATAACACGCTGAAAAGAGCCCACTTCTCATTCAATAATGGAAACTCTCCACTGGGATAATTAGAATCCACGGAGATTGACATTAATCACAGTAACTGAACAAATAGCTCCAGTTAACCATTTTCAATTTAATGTTGATTTTATTATTATTCAAAGGAACGTTTAAAATTTATACATTTGGCATGGGATATGTGCGAGTGACTGAGGGACGGAATATTGGAGATGGTAGATGGAATGCGTGCAATCATTCAATCTGCCTTGGATATGGGAGTAATGACAAAGATTAGTCAGAAAATAAACAAGTTTCTATGTTCATAAATGGAAACATATAGTCTGTAACTACTGAGCAGTGATTATAATGTCAGTAAAATATGGAGAGAACATATCTAGTCTGGAATCTGACAGGAAAATGTGTCTACGACAACATGAGTGATGACGGACAAATGACATGGATATGTGAACCGAGAATATGACGTGACACACAATTCAGATGGTTATTCGAGAATCAGAGAGGGCAGATGAGGGTCATGCTGTTAATGTTATCGATGTGAATCAACTGTGATTAAGTACCACTGGATTCAATTGCAGTATGTTTATGATATTAGGGACATGGCTGCTGAGACTGGAGTGAGGTAACATGATATTTTCCAGTCATCAGTAGTGAAACGTTACTCTTTGTAAATCATTTGAAGATCAAATTCCAGGATACAACTCCAATGAGGAATGAGGAGATCCAATATTAACCATACAACCAGAAGACATTGGAGCAGAAATTTGGACATTCGGCCCTTTGAGCCTGCTCCGCCATTCATTGATGGCTGTTAAGCTTCTCAACGCCATTCTCCCGCTTTCGCCCTCTCATCCTTGATCCCCTTTACAGTCAAGAACCTATCTGTCTCACTCTTAAATGTAGTCAATGATATGGACTCGACAGCCCTCTGTGGCAGTGAATTCCATAGATTCACCGCTGTCTGGCTGAAGAGGTTTCTCTTTATCTCTGTTTGAAAAAGTCTTCTCTTTACTCTGTCCTTCGGGTACTAGCCTCTCCTACCATTGGATATATCTTCCCAAAATCCACTCTGTCCCAGGACATTAAGTATTTTGTAAGCTTCAATTAGACCACCTAACATCTTTCTGAACTCTGTCAAATACAGTCCCAGAACCCTCAAATATTCTTCATCTGCTAAGCTTTTCATTCCTGGCACCATTCTCGTCAATTTCGTCTGAAAACGCTCCAAGACCAGGACATCCTTCCTGAGTTATGGGACCTAAAACTGCACAGAAAAATCCAAATGTGGCCTGACCAAAGCCTTGTAGAGCCTAAGAAGTCCATCCCTGCTTTTATAGTTAAGCCTTCGTGAAATAAATGCCACCGTTGTATTTGCCTTCCTAACTACTGACAACCTGCAAATTTACCTTTCAAGACTCCTGGACTAGAACGCCCTAGTCTTTTTGCACTTCAGATTTCTGAAATTGCTTGTTATTTATAAAATAGTCTATGCCTCTATTCATCCTGGCAAAATGCTTTTCCACACTTTTCCACATTGTACTACATCTGCCACTGCTTTGCTCACTCTCCAAACCTGTTAAAAACCTTCAGCAGGAGAAAGTGGGGACCGCAGATGCTGGAGGACCGAGCCAAAATGTGTGGTCATAGAAAAGTACAGCCTGTCAGGCTGCATCCGATGAACAGGAGATTCGACGTTTCAGGCATAAAGCCTTCATCAGGAATGTGGGGTGGGCGTAAGGCGACAGAGAGATAAATGAGAGGGGCTAGTGCTGGGAGGAAGGTAGCTTGGAAGGCGACAGCTAGATGAAGTTGGGTGGTGATAGTGATAGGTCAGAGTGGAAGGTGGAGTGGATAGATGGGGAGGAAGATGTACAGGTAGGACAGTTCAAGACGGCGGTTCTGAGTTGGAGAGTTTGATCTGGGATAAGGTGGAGGGAGGGGAGATGCGGAAACGGGTAAAATTGTCCTTAATACCGTGTGTTTGGAGGGTCCAAATGCAGAAGATGATGCGTTCTTCCTTCAGACGTCAGGTGGCTAGAATTTGGCAGTTAATGAGGTTACAAACCTGCAAAGCCTTGGCAGAGTCGGAGGGGGAGTTGAAGTATTCAGCCACAGGGCAGTGGGGTTGTTGGATGTGTGTGTCCGAGAGTGTTCCCTGAACCGTCCTGCAAGTTGACTTCCTGTCTCGTCAATGTAGTGGAGACCAGGAGCAATGGACAGACTAGAAGAGGTGTTTGGATGCACCGGATGTTATCTGCCTGATGTGGAAGTATCCTTTGGGGCCTTGGATGGAGGCGAGGAGGGAGGTGTTGGCACAGGTTTCATACCTGTTGTAGTGGCAAGTGAAAGTGCCGGGGGTGGAAGGTGGCTTGTTGGGGTTGCGTGGACCTGACGAGGGAGCTGTGAGGGAATGGACTCAGCAGTATGATGATAGGGGTAGGGAGGGAAGTATATCTCTGGTGGTGGAGTCTGACTGTTGGTGGCAGAAATGGCGGAGGATGATGCGTTGTATCCTGAGGTTGGTGGGATGGAAGACAAGCACCAGAGAGGTTCTAACTTGTTGTGGTTGGAAGGGTGAAGTTCAAGGGCGGAGTTTTGGGCAGTTGAGGAGATGCGCTAGAGCACCCTCCAGCAGCCGAACCACCTCTTCAATGCTGAATGTCCCTCTATCTATCTTTGCACTGTTTGAAAGTTTAGCCAGAATGGCCTCAGTTCCTTCACATCGATAATGAATGCACAAAGTGAAAAGTTGTGGTCCCAACACTGAGTCTTGTGGAGCACCACTTGTCACTGGCTGCCATCCTGAGAAGGACACTTTAATCCACACTCTCTGCTTTCTGACAGACAGCCAAACTTCAAATTCCACATTGCCTCTAATACCATGGACCCATATCTTTCTCAATAGCATCATGCATGGCAACTTGTCAAAGGATTCTTGAGGTGCAGATGGATAACATCTATCGGTTCTCCTTGATCAAATCTGCTCATTACTCCCTCAAAGTATTCTACCTGGTTTGTCAGGCCTCACCTCTCCTTGACGAAACCATGCTGACTCTGTCCTATTTTACCAAAGACCTCCAAGTATTCAGAAATCCCATTCTTCACGATGGATTCCATGATGTTACCCACAGCCAAGGTTAGGCTAATCAGTCTGCAGTTTTCCATCTTCTACCTAACGCCCTTATTAAAAAGGGTGTCATGTTAGCAATTATACAGTCACTTGGCCCATTCCTGATTTTAGTCATTCCTGAAAGATTAACATTTACACTTGCACGAACTCTTCCGTGATCTCCCTTACAAGGCTAAGGGTGTAGTCCATCTGGTCCAGGTGAGTTATCCACATTCAGGCCATTCCGTTTTCTAACATGTTCTTCTTGGTGATGGCCACTGCATTTAGGAATGCCCTCTCACTCTCTTCAATTCTTGGGAAATTACTCGTGTATTCCAGCGTGAAGACTGATGCAAAATTCCGCAGCCATTTCTTTACTTCCCACTACTGTCTCTCCAGCATCATTTCCCAGTGGTCCATATTCACGTTTACCTCTCTTTTGTACTTGATATATCTAAAGAATCTCTCACAGTTTCCTTTATATTACTTGTTAGCTTATCCCCATATTTAATCTTCTCCCTCCTTATTTATTTTTCTTGCCTTCTGTTGGCCCCAATTCTCCAGTTTCCCTCTGCCCTTCACTCTGATTGCTCTTTTGCTTATATGCAATCCCTGACATCCCTCGTCAGCCCTGGTTGCCTCGTCCTCCCTGTACCATGCCTCTATTCCTCAGCATGAATCTCTGCAGTGTCTTTTAAATAGTCGTGGAATCTCCAGCCATTGCTGTTCCCCTGTCTTTCCTGCTAAACGCCTATCCCGGTCAATTATACCCAGCTTCTCCCTTATGCCTCTCCAGTTGCCTCTATTCAGCTGAAATACTGTCAAGTCTGATTCAAAGTTCTCTCTCAAATTGCAGAATAAATTCAACCATGTTCTGATCATTGCTTCTGAAGTTTTCCTTTACCTTAAGCTCCCTTGTCTTGCCTGCGTCATTAAATCCAGTGTTATCTGTTCCACAGTGGGTTCCACCACATGATGCTCCAAAAAGCCATGCCGTAGACATTCTTCAAATTCCTTTTCTTGCGATTCACTACCAACGTGGTTTCCCATTGCACTTGCATATTGAAATCCCCCATGATCACTGTAACTTTGCCTTTTCAACAGATCTTTTCTATCTCCTGGTGTATCATGTGCACCAGCTCCTGACTACTCTTTGGAGACCTGTGCAAGTCTCCAACTGTGGATGTCTTACATTTGTGGTTCCTCAGTTCTACCATGCAGATTCTACACCATCTGACCTTACTTCCTTTCTTATTTGATTTAGTTTCATTTCTTATTAAAATGTAAACCCTCTCCCTCTATCTTTTCCATAGGATATATGTCCTTGAATATCCTGATCCCCTTGCAGCCACTTCTCTGTGATGCCCATCACGTCATACCTACCAATTTCAATCTATGCCACAAGCTCATTTTCTATTCCTTATACTGCATGCATTCAGATATAACCTTTCAATCTTGTATTAACGGTCTCTCTTCTATTGCCATTTATTTGTCCAATATGCTTGAAGTTTGATTGCTTACTCTTTCCATAAACTCTGTCCTATTTGCGTCTATGCTGGATATTTTAATAACCTCTCCTGAGCTCTGTACTCTTACCTCCTCTTTTCTAATTCAAGCCTATAACGGAACCCCCACCCCGTGCACACACACACTCCTAATCAGTTCAAAGCTCTGTCTACATCCTTGGTTAGGTTTCCTCGGCCTCTGGTACAACCCAAACTCTGCGTCAGATATGTGGTTGACACCTTTGTAATCATTAAAAACACAGAAATAGAGAACACACACCGGATCATCAACGCCACACTCACAGGAATCCGATTCATTAGAGAGGAAGAAAAGGACAACCAACTCCCATTCCTAGACGTACAGAGGACACCTAACGGAGAATTCACCACAAAGGTATACAGGAAAGCCACACACACAGACCAAGTCCTAAACTACGAAAGCAACCACTCCAACACACACAACAGAAGTTGCATCAACACACTATTCAAAAGGGCCACAACACACTGCAGTACACCAGAACTGCAAAAAGAGGAAGAAGAACACCTATATAATGTATTCACCAAAAATGGATACCCGCGCAATTTCATCAACAGATGACGAAGGGAAAGACAACGGAACGAGGACATGCCGCACCCCAAAGGATTGCCACACTACCATACATCAAGAGCATTTCCAAACTGACAGCCAGACTACTGCGACCACGAGGACTCATAACAGCACACAAACCAACAGCCACTCTCAGACAACAACTCACCAGGACGAAGGACCCGATACCCAGCATGAGCAAAACCAATGTAGTGTACAAAATCCCATGCAAGGACTGCACAAAACACAACATAGGACAAACAGGAAGACAGCTAACGATCCGTATCCATGAACAGCAACTAGCCACGCAACGACACGACCAGTTATCCTTAGTAGCCACACATGCGATGACAAGCAACATGAATTCGACTGGGACAACACTACTATTATAGGACAAGCCAAACAGAGAACAGCCAGGGAATTCCTAGAGGCATGGCACTTATCCACAGATTCAATCAATAAGCGCATCGACCTGGACCCAATATACCGACCACTGCCATGGACAGCTGGAACTGACAACCGGAAGCAGCAGATTCAATCCACTATAAATGCCGGAGGAAAGATCACAGAAGCGCTTCACAGGAGGCTCCCAAGCACTGAGGATGTCACCTAGACAGGGGACGAAACGTCTGCAACACAAATTCCCAGCTCGGCGAACAGAACCACAACAATAAAATGTGTTTATTCAACAGAAAATACTGGGACAAGAAACAAGCTTTTCTGCACATACCAAAACATGAAAACTATAAAGAGACAAGTCTGTTAAAATTCACTTATGATGTGGAGCGATATGAATTGAAATGTGAATTACAAAACCACGGACGAGGTGTTCAAGCTTTATTGGTCATTATTTGACCCACAGCTAAGATGCTGATTTCCCCCCAGTCAGTGATCCCCCTCACTGAGATGCTCTCGCCCTGTCTCTCACACATTGTCTAGACGGACTACAAGTTCCTGTTGGCCCAGAATATTTAAATTAATTCACCTTCTCCCTGGAACCAATCTATTGTTATTTTGGACCTTGCTCAACAGTCAGCAACCCGGATCTGTGAAATTATTGGCGATAAATGATCTGGGATGACAGCATAGTGCTCAAAGGGTACGGCACCAGACAAAAGGCTTGCAGTCTGTGGGAGTTTCTAAATAACATTTCTGTGTATTTCTCCTCGTGCTGTCTTCTGATCTAACTTCACACGCATCTGACACCCCTTGTTCTCACTCACTCTGTTGCTCCGTTTTCCCTCCATTCCTTTTATCTCTCTTCACTTCCTTTTTCTTTGTTAATTTTTCTCTCTCTCACGCACACACACACACACACACAGTTCTCTATGTTTTCAAATTGTGATGTTGGAGACCTCATCGTTATACAATTGGCTTAACGGACTCGTTTAGTGCTCTATTAATTCGGCAGCTCTCTGAACCACAATAAAGACTTCAGCACAATAAATACATCAGGTGCCTGGAGAGATAAGTTGGTCCTGCGAAGGACACAGTGCAAAATAGTCATTTATCTCTTGCTGTTGCCTGATATGCAGCAGCTTTGAAATATATGTTCAAACAAAATAGATTGAAATTCATTTAGGTGGGAGGAAGTTCACCAGATGATTTTCCTGTCAGGATTTAACAAGCAGTTCCCACATACAAAATGTGAATTTGCCTGATAGCAGCTCCTCCAAATTGACACGTCCTAGCTCTGCCTGATACTGACGTAATTTGCCTTCCACCAATTCAGTAGTTTCACACAAGGTCCTGACTTATCCATGTTCGTAGCTATCTTACATCTGAAGGAGCTCTGATCACTCTTTCTAAAATTATGTCCCACTGAAAGGTCAGTCAGCTGGCCAGGCTCATTAGCCAATACGAGATCCAGTATGGCTCTTCCTCTCGTTGGACTATCCACATACTGTTGCAGTTAATAAATTCTGCCCCATCTAAGCCTTTTGCTCCAAGGGACTCCCAGTCATTATTGGAGAAATTAAAGTCACTCACTATGACCACTCTGATTTTAATACACCTTTCATTAATCGACGTACATATCTGTTCCTCAATCCCTCCTTGGCTGTTGGAGGGATTATAGTAACGCAGTGCTTGCAGCCATCTTATTTTTGAGCTTTACCTATGTTGCTGCAGTGGATGATCCCTCCTGTATGTCCTCTTCATGTACAGATGTAGCATTCTCCCTGATTGTAACACACCTCGTCCACCTCTTTTACCTTCCGCTACACCTCGCATAAAACAATGAAACCCTGGAATGTTGAACGGCCAGTCCTTTCCCTCTCTCAACCAAGTCTCTGAAAAGCTGCAACATCATAGTCCCATGCACGGATTCAGGCTGTCAGTTCATCGGTCTTAACCATAATAATTCTCCCATTAAAATAAATACACTTCAGCCCAATTCCATCAGATCCTGACCTGATATTTGGTTTTAGTTTCCCTGATGTAAATTCTCCTCGTCTCTTCTCTGTTAATAGGAGATTAGAAAAGACTGTCAGTAAAGCAGAAAATATTGCAAACAGACAATTTCTGTTTCCTCCCTTGTCCCTTCTATCTGTACATTGCATCACACACTGTCCAATTCCAATAAACTGCTGGATAATTATTATGCTTCAAACAACAGTCTCCAGCCTCTCAATGCACATTTTTCAACTCTCTCTGGACCCATTGGATTGACTGTTTTCCGATCCCTCTCTCAACCAAATCTCTGTAATATTTATATCATAGTTATATATACTCATTCAAACTCCAAGATTCAAGCTCATCTGTCTTGCCTATCATACTGCTCTCCTTAAAATCATCACACTTCAGACTGCCAGTCCCATTGTGTTCACTCCACACTGCCAGTTGGTTGTTGGTCTTAGCTGTACTGGGATTAGTCTCCAACTACTCTTCAGTCACTGTGCTTGTGGATGTACTGCTCTGGCTCTCCCCTCTGCCCCCACCGCCACACCAGTTTTAACCCTCCTGAGTGAGAATAACAAACCTGCCTGCCAGGAGATTGCTGCTGGTTCACCTCCATCCCTTCCTTCTTGTGCATTTCATATTGACCCAGGAATCCCAATGACCCACATATCTGAGATTACTGCCAGTTCAGATGCATCCTGTCCTTCGTCTGTATATCGTACCGACCCGGGAATCCCAATGATCCAGATATTGCAAATGCTGCCTCCCCTACCAGCTCTTTGGCCATGTTTTTAACAGTACTGCCTTCCTATTCCTCACCTCACTGGCACGTGGAATAATCTAGTCTCTCCAACATTCAAAAATCCTTTGTGCACAACTCCGGCAAGATCTTTACTTTGAAATGGATAGACTTGACAATAAAAACTTAGTGTTATCTCATTAACCAGGAAAGTGGAGCCCAATGAATCAGTGCGATGGCCATAGAATCTGATATCTATCACCTCCATCAAACCTGTGCGACAAGGTATACATATGGAGCATCTATTTGTAGATGGACGAGGATAAACAGAATTAGTCCAAAAGACCAGAAAATGTCAGAACAGATGGCTGCCATTCAGCCTGTTTACTCTGCTTTGCTGTTCAATTTGATTTTAGCTATTCTGTTCCTTTTAATGGCAGAGTCTTTGCCCCGCATCCCGAGCGGGTCAGAAAGTGCCCAATGTCTTTGTGCATTCTTTGCGTAGGGAGCATCCAGTGCCAGGTGATGGGGTGTGAGGAATCCTGGGGTGGCTCGATGAAAGGCTGCATGCAGTGACGGATGGACTCAGGGATTGAGAGAGACAGAGCAGGCAATCAGAGACATGCACTCACATAAATAGCTGGGCAAGATTCTCATGTACTCGGGGAGCTCGAGCACCAGTGTCACTTTTACAATAAACCCGTCATATTTGCAGCAATTCTTCAACAAATAAAGTAAATATACTGCAGACGGCAGAAACCTGAAACAAACATAGAAACATACTGTGAAGAGAGAAAAAAGTTAATTCTCCCAATGCAGACACGGGGAGATTGTAAAAAAACTCCACAAAGACAGGGTCCAGAAATTGGAATTATTCTTATTTGAATGGAAATAGTCTTATCAGTGATAGGCAACATGGTTTTGTGCAGGGAAGGTCATGTCTTACCAAATCAATAGAATTTTTTGAGGAAGTGACAAAGTTGATTGATGAGGGAGGCACTGCAGATGTCATGTACGTGGACTTCAGAAAGACGTTTGTTATGTTTCCCCATGGTTGGGGTATGTCGAAAGTGAAGTCACATGGTGTGCGAGCTTTTGGATAAAGAACTGGCTGGGCAATAAGAGGCAGAGAATAGTAGGGGGAGGGAGTTTCTCAAAATGGAGAACTGCGACCAGTGGTTTATTTTAAGATATTTCTGGAAAGATACATGAAAGGGCTGGGAACAAAGGGATACATATCCTTAGAAAATTGGCGACAGACTTAGATAGAGGATTTGGATCGGCACTGGATTGTACCACCGAATGGCCTGTTTATGTGCTGGAATGTTCTTTGTTATAACATTGTCAATGACCCATCAGACCCCAGTAATGGTGCCCTACAACCTCTTCCATCAGGCTAAAAGGTACAGAAGCTTGAAAACACTGAGCAGCTGTTTCAAGACTGATGAGTGTACTCTCTAATCTCAGATAATGCTGATCTTGGTCCTGATGATCTCGCCTCGCAAACGTCCTGTGCATTGTAACCTGCATGGCTCTCAAACATATTTTATAGCCATTGTTCTGTACATCATTGTTTACTATGCTTTGCCTGTATATCTTGGTACAGGTCAAAGTAAATCCTCACCTCCCTTCCCCCAGTTCCTCCAATGCTAACTCCCAGCTGTCTCTGGTACTCACCCCCAGAACCTCCCATTCCCCACCCCCAGCACACTGTCACCCCATCCCCAGCTCCCTGTGTGCTTTGTATCTCACTATTTCTCTCACACTGTCTGTATCCGTGTTTTCCTTTTTTTCTGTTTTCTGTTTCTTTCCCAGAACTTACTATCTCCCCTTCTCCCTCTCCATATGTCTGTTTGTTTCTTGTTTTGTTTCCTTTCTCTGTTTTACTGACTGTCCTTCTGTTTGCCTCGCTGTGTTCTCTCTCTCCTTCTACATGACCGTCTCTTTCTCCCTCGTTTTGATGGTGATGGCTTCTCTATTCTTTTGAAGCATGTGATGGCTCTTTGGTTGGATGTTGGCAATACAATAAACTCAATTATGTTTTGGTATCTTAAACATAATTTAAATTTATTGGTTAAATGGCAATTGTTGTCAAAACAGCAACCAGAATGTAGATATCCATTTAACAACCAATTATTACATCTAAACATTTTGGAACTGCCTTCTCTCAGTGCGCTGCATACTGGCAACTGAAAGCATTCTGTTCACGTGCATAATAGTGTGACGTTAACGGCTCTTCCTAGGACCATAAGAAACTACACACGGTTTTGTGCACAGCCCATACTATCATGGAGGACAACCTTCCAGCCATTTATGCTTCTCATTGTCAGTGAAAGGCTGGCAGCATCGAATATCTCTCCCAAACTGGTAATGATCTCCTACAACCTCCTCCAAAAGGGAGGAGATACAGAGACTTGAAAATATGGAACAGTATGCTCAGGAACACCTTCTTCCCTACTGTAATTAGACTGACGAACTGACATCTCTAACTTTTCAAATAATATCAATCTTGCTAAATTCGATCTTGAATTGCACTGCTCCTGTGCAGTTTTCACCTTGTATGCCTCACTCAGTCTAAGTGCCCTGTGAGGGTCAAGGTCTTCTCAAGGGCAATCAAAAAAGTGAACTAATGCTGGCCCACCCAGCGATACCAATATCCCATTAATAAATATAAGAACATGACGACACGCAGGGACCACAGACAGGTGGGATCAAATCGCTTTAAACATGATCTTAGACAGATAGAGATTTCCCTCGGTATCTGAAAATAGAGTGTTCCTACAAAGCATTTAATAAGCTGATACGGCATAAAGTGAATTAGCATTAATTTATGTGCGAAAAATTTACTTATCTTGTTAAAAGTGAAAATTCTCTTCGGATTTCTTTTTGTTACTGAAGACAGGACATAATGGAAGTTTTTTTCGGAAAGGGAAGTGGCAGAAAGCGATTTTTTGAAAAGCAGGGGATACGTGTACCAACATGGGCATGACACTCAGAAAGATGGAAAAAGTTAAAAATAAATGAGGTGGATCTCACATTTTATTTCCATCCCAGCTGATCATCATTCCCTTTGTTTGCTCTCTTTCTCTATCGATTCAAATCACTCCTCCTGCCCTTCAAAGCAGACTTCCCTGTCACCAGCATTGTTCACACTATTTTCCAGCTTCTTTCAGTTCAGAAAAGCTTCCCAGCACTTTCTGATCTTTGCATTATTTATGCACTTTCAGATCTCCAGTATCTTTCTTCATTTGGTTTAACCTTCAGATGTGTTATTCCATGGGAAGTCGGCATCTCTGCCAAGGGCAGCATTTGTTAATCATCACTCATTGCCCTGACTCTGACGCCATTCCACAAGCCAATATCAAGTCAAGCACATTGATATGGGTCTGAAGTCACACTTAACCCAGACTGGGTAGTAGCATTAGACTTCTTTACCGAAGGCATCAGTGAAACAGGAAGGTTTTCAGACAAAATGTGGGTTTTATGGTTGTTTTTCCTGAAATTCACTGATATTCCAATTCTTAGCATTTTTATTTGAGTTCCGCCATCAGCTGTAGTAGTACTTGAAACAAATCGCTTGAAACAATGTCTTTCGTTTAATAAGCTTTGCTCCTGAATTGCATCCAGCGACATTCCTACTCTGATACATTGTCCTAATCATGAAGTAACGTCCGAGACAAGAACAATTTTGTGATTGAAATACTTGTAACTGGAAAAGTGGCCAGAAGAGAGCTTGAAACATAAAGTCTGAATTTTACCAACGTGCAGACAATGGTTTGTTCAGCCACAGCACTGACGCAGAGATGGAGATTGGGATATTGTGAGCTGGTAGTGGACAGGGTTCGTGGCAGAGAGAACACGAGACAAAAATCAGTTCAGGGCAAAAAGGGATCGCGAGATTGTGCACAGTTTTGTTCTCGGATGTCTGTAAGGGAGTGGTCTGCAATTCAGATGAATGGAGACTGCAATTGAAATTGAAGGTAAAAGTTTCTTTCATTGGAAAACATAGGTAACAGAAATTGCAATGAAGTTCAAAATTGTTTATGGGATTAATGAATGGACAGAAGTAGAGAACACCAACAATAGCTAGAATAGGTTATGATTTGGAGATGCTGGTGTTAGACCGGGGTGTGCAAAGTTAAAAAATCACGCAACGCCAGGTTATAGTCCAACAGGTTTAACTGGAAGCACACTAGTTTTCGGAGCGTCGTTCCTCCACCATAGGTTAGTAACACACTCTCCACCCCGCCCAATCTGCACCACTATTATCCGATAAGGTAGAAATTCCCAATAGAGGGAAATGTTGAAAAGACCCAAAGAAAGCCTCCTCTTCATTTGTGTAATTATCCATTCCATTATTCGCAGTTTCAGATCTGTCCTCTCCACGTCTGTGCAGCTGCTGATCTCTGTTACTGTTGGAGCTGATGCATCTGCTCCTAGCGCACTGAGTGAAGCCCCTCACCAATAGGACACAGTTAAAATGCATGGAGACTGACATCAATCGCAGTCACAAAGCAAACAGCTCTAGCTTTCAATACAGCACATTCAGTTCACAATATAACTGGACTGGACTGGAATTGATGCTGACATTGCTGGCTATTGGTCACATCTCCCATCACAAATTCCTCTAGTGAAGTCAGTTCTGAGGGAGAATGATGGGCGTTTTCTTATCGCAGACTAGATGACTCTGCCCTGTTGTACGTTTGCAATGCTGTCACCATCTTACACCGAATCTCCGCACCTCCACAAAAAAAGAAACACAATCAGGATGTTGTTACTGTGCTGATCTCTCCTTCACGGGAACAAAGGAGCCAACAGACTGTCACTGGGCACAATTGCCCTGAACATAGACATGAAGTGTGGACTTCTCTGAATGGTCCTCTCACTGCTCTAATAAAGAAACATTGGATATGCCATGAAGATTATGCTTCAGTAATTAATTTAAACATATTGATAAACATCTTAATGCAGTTTCATTTGCTGTGAAGCAATAATTTTTCACCATTTTTCCCCTCAGTCCAAAACCAAAAGTGAAATTATTCATTAAGACTTATGAATTAATAAGTCAGGTTTAGCTAGCAGATAGGACGGAATGGGGGTAGTGGCTGTGGAGACTGCATGGGGAGTACAATGATATTCTGGATCAATGGTGCTGGAAGAGCACAGCAGTTCAGGCAGCATCCGAGGAGCAGCAGCAAAAGCGACTTTTCGGGCAAAAGCCCTTCATCAGGAAAAAAGGCAGAGAGCCTGAAGCGTGGAGAGATAAGCTAGCGGAGGGTGGGGGCGAGGAGAGAGTAGCATACGGTACAATGGGTGAGTGGGGGAGGAGTGAAGGTGATAGGTCAGGGAGGAGAGGGTGGAGTGGATAGGTGGAAAAGGAGCTAGGCAGGTCGGACAAGTCCGGATAAGTCAAGGGGACTGGAAGTTTGAAACTGGGATGATGTGAGGGAAGGGGAAATGAGGAAGCTGTTGAAGTCCACATTGATGCCCTGGGGTTGAAGTGTTCCGAGGCGGAAGATGAGGCGTTCTTCCTCCAGGCGTCTGGTGGTGAGGGAGCGACGGTGAAGGAGGCCCAGGACCTACATATCCTCGGGAGAGTGGGAGGGGGAGTTGAAATGTTGGGCCACGGGGTGGTTTGGTTGATTGCTGCGGGTTTCTAGGAGATGTTCCCTAAAGCGCTCTGCTCGGAGGCGCCCAGTCTCCCCAATGTAGAGGAGACCGCATCGGGAGCAACGGATACAATAAATGATATTAGTGGATGTGCAGGTAAAATTTTGATTGATATGGAAGGCTCCTTTCGGGACTTGGATGGAGGTGAGGGAGGAGGTGTTGGCACAGGTTTTCCAGTTGCTGCGATGGCAGGGGAAAGTGCCAGGATGGAAGGGTGAGTCGGAGGGGGGGCGTGGACCTGATCAGGTAGTCACGGAGGGAACGGTCTTTGCGGAAGGTGGAAAGGGGTGGGGAGGGAAATATATCCCTGGTGGTGGGGTCTTTTTGGAGGTGGCAGAAATGTCGGCGGATGATTTGGTTTATGCGGAGGTTTGTAGGGTGGAAGGTGAGCACCAGGGGCGTTCGTCATTGTTACAGTTGGAGGGGTGCGGTCTGAGGGCGGAGGTCCGGGATGTGGACGAGATGCGTTGGAAAGCATCTTTAACCACGTGGGATGGGAAATTGCGGTCTCTAAAGAAGGAGTCCATTGTGTGTTCTGTGGTGAAACTAGTCCTCCTGGGAGCAGATACGGCGGAGGTGGAGGAATTGGGAATACGGGATGGCATTTTTGCAAGAGATAGGGTGGGAAGAGGTGTAATCCAGGTAGCTGTGGGAGTCGGTGGGTTTGTAAAAAAATGTCAGTTTCAAGTCGGTCGTCACTAATGGAGATGGAGAGGTCCAGGAAGGGGACGGAGGTGTCAGAGATGGTTCAGGTAAATTTAAGGTCAGGGTGGAATGTGTTGGTGAAGTTGATGAATTGCTCAAACTCCTCGCAGGAGCACGAGGTGGCGCCAATGCAGTCATCAATGTAGCGGAGGAAGAGGTGGGGAGTGGTGCTGGTGTAATTACGCAAGATCAACTGTTCTACGTAGCCAACAAAGATACAGGCATGGACGGGGCCCATAAGTGTGCCCATGGCTACCCCTTTGGTCTGGAGGAAGTGGGAGGATTCAATGGAGAAGTTGTTAAGGGTGAGGACCAGTTCGGCCAAACGAATGAGAGTGTCGGTGGAAGGGTACTGTCGGGGACGTCTGGAGAGGAAAAAACGGAGGGATTGGAGTCTCTGGTCATGGCGGATGGTGGTGTAGAGGGATTGAACATCCATGGTGAAGATGAGACGTTGGGGGCCGGGGAAACGGAAGTCTTGGAGGAGGTTGTGGGCATGGGTGGTGCCTCGAACGTCTGTGGGGAGGCCCTGGACTGGGGGGAATAGGGCAGTGTCGAGGTAGATAGAGATGAGTTCAGTGGTGCAGGAGCATGCTGAGACAATGGGTCGGCCAGGGTGGTCATGCTTGTGGATCTTGGGAAGGAGGTAGAACCGGGCAGTGCGGGGTTCGCGGACTATGAGGTTGGAAGCTGTGGGTGGGAGATCTCCTGAGGTTATGAGGTTCTGTATGGTCTGGGAGATGATGCGTTGGTGATGGGGGGTGGAGTCATGGTCGAGTGGGCAGTAGGAAGAGGTGTCCTCGAGTTGGCATTTGGCTTCAGCGGTGTAGAGGTCAGTGCGCTAGACTACCACTGCGACCCCTTTGTCCGCTGGCTTGATGGTGAGGTTATGATTCGAGCAGAGGGATTGGAGGGCTGCACGTTGTGAGGGTGAGAGGTTGGAGTGGGGGAGGGGGTAGACAGTTTGAGGTGGTTAAATTCCCGGCGGCAGTTGGAAATGAAGAGGTCGAGGGAAGGTAATAGGCCAGCGTGGGGTGTCCAGGTGGATGCAGTGTGTTGGAGGTGGGCGAAGGGGTCCTCGGAAGGTGGGCGGGAGTCCTGATTGTGAAAGTAAGCTCGGAGACGGAGGTGACGGGAGAAGTGTTCGATGCCACGGCGTGTATTAAATTCATTGATGCATGGACAGAGGGGGATGAAGGTGAGTCCTTTGCTGAGGACTGATCGTTCGTCCTCAGTGAGTGCGAAGTCTGAGGGAATGGTGAAAACTCAGCAGGTCTGGGAGCTGGGATCTGGTGTTGGTGTCGAGCTGGGAGTGGGGTCGGAGCCAGTACCTGGAGTGGCTGTGATGGTGCGGGGAGTTGGGGTAGAGGCATGAGCAGGGGTAGTGCTCCACTCGGAGTTCTGGGGAGAGGGGATAGTGACAGTGGGGACTGTGAGGGGGCGTGTCAGCAGAATGCAGGTGAGGATAAAGGGGGCACAGATGTAGTCTAGCGCACTGACCTCTACACCGCTGAAGCCAAACGCCAACTCGAGAACACCTATTCCTACTGCCCGCTCGACCATGACCCCACCCCCATCACCAAGCCATCATCTCCCAGACCATATAGAACCTCATCACCTCAGGAGATCTCCCACCCACAGCTTCCAACCTCATAGTCCGGAAACCCCGCACTGCCCGGTTCTACCTCCTTCCCAAGATCCACAAGTATGACCACACTGGCCGACCCATTGTCTCATCATGCTCCTGCCCCACTGAACTCATCTCTACATACCTCGACACTGCCCTATCCCCCCTAGTCCAGGGCCTCCCCACATAAGTTCGAGACACCACCCATGCCCTCCACCTCCTCCAAGACTTCCGTTTCCCCGGCCCCCAACGCCTCATCTTCACCATGGATATCCAATCACTCTACACTTTCATCCGCCATAACCAGGGACTCCAATCCCTCGTTTTTTCCTCTCCAGACGTCCCCGACAGTATCCTTCCACCGACACTCTCATTCGTTTGGCCGAACTGGTCCTCATCCTTAATAATTTCTCCTTTGAATCCTCCCACTTCCTCCAGACCAAAGGGGTAGCCATGGGCACACTTATGGGCCCCAGCGATGCCTGTATCTTTGTTGGCTGCGTAGAACAGTTGATCTTGCGTAATTACACCAGCACCACTCCCCACCTCTCCCTCCGCTACATTGATGACTGCATTGGCGCCACCTCGTGCTCCCGCGAGGAGGTTGTGCAATTCATCAACTTCACCAACACATTCCACCCTGACCATAAATTTACCTGGACCATCTCTGACACCTCCGTCCCCTTCCTCGACCTCTCCATCTCCATTAGTGACGACCGACTTGACACTGACATTTTATAACAAGCCCACCGACTCTCACAGCTACCTGGATTACACCTCTTCCCACCCTATCTCTTGCAAAAATGCCATGCCGCATTCCCAATTCCTCTGCCTTCGCCGTATCTGCTCCCAGGAGGACCAGTTCCACCACAGAACACAACAGTTGGCCTCCTTCTTTAGAGACCGCAATTTCCCTTCCCACGTGGTTTAAGACGCCCTCCAACGAATTTCGTCCACATCCCGCACGTCCGCCCTCAGACCCCACCCCTCCAGCCGTAACAAGCACCTTCCACCCTACAAACCTGCGCATAAAACAAATCATCCGCCGACATTTCCGCCACTTCCAAAAAGACCCCACCACCAGGGATATATTTCCCTCCCCACCCCTTTTCGCCTTCCACAAAGATCGTTCCCTCCTTGACCACCTGGTCAGGTCCACGCCCCACTACGACCCACCCTCCCATCCTGGCAATTTCCCCTGCCACCGCAGGAACTGTAAAACCTGTGCCCACACCTCCTCCCTCACCTCCATCCAAGGCCCTAATGGATCCTTCCATATCAATCAAAATTTTGCCTGCACGTCCACTAATATCATTTATTGCATCCGTTGCTCCCGATGCGGTCTCCTCTACATTGGGGATACTGGGCGCCTCCTAGCAGACAGCTTTAGGGAACATCTCCTAGAAACTCGCAGCAATCAACCAAACCGCCCCGTGGCCCAACATTTCAACTCCCCCTCCCACTCTGCCGAGGACATGGAGGTCCTGGGCCTCCTTCACCGTCGCTCCATCACCGCCAGACACCTGGAGGAAGAACGCCTCATCTTCCGCCTCGGAACCCTTCAAACCCAGGGCATCAATGTGGACTTCAACAGCTTCCTCATTTCCCCTTCCCCCACCTCATCCTAGTTTCAAACTTCCAGTCCCCTTGGCTTGTCCGGACTTTTCCGACCTGACTAGTTCCTTTTCCACCTATCCACTCCACCCTCTCCTCCCTGACCTATCACCTTCATCTCCTCCCCCACTCCCCATTGTACTCTATGCTACTCTCTCCCCACGCCCACCCTCCCCTAGCTTATCTCTCCACGCTTCAGGTTCTCTGCCTTTATTCCTGATGAAGGGCTTTTGCCCGAAAAGTCGATTTTGCTGCTGCTCCTCGGATGCTGCCTGAACTGCTGTGCTCTTCCAGCACCAATGATCCGGAATCTGGTTTGCAGCGTCATCAGTCATTGTTTTTACTCAGTACAATGATATTCCCCAGTCATCATCACTCTTAACGTCAGATGGAATTAAATATAGTTCACAACAAGGAACAAGCCAAGGTTTGGGAGATGTAATGCTCAATGACACTGTGAACTGAACAGGATAATTTTACGTGTGATAAAGTGAACGATATTTTATATACACACCATTTAATCATTGGGAAAACAGATTGAGTAGTGTCACCGCATCTGAATCATTAACTTTGATGTCTCTTCACAGACACAGACAGACCTGCTGAGCTTTCCCTCTAACGTCTGTTTTTGTTTGAGATTGATCATGTTGTTCATATCTGGCAGGATGCTTACAATTAAAAGCAGATGCTCATAACCAAATGTACAGGGCTATGGGGACAATGCAAGAGAATGATAGTAGAAATATCGCCCATTCCAAACTGGAAGAGACAATGGGCTGAGTTTTCACCATCTTTGCTGTAATCATTCTATGTTATGCATTGAAAGCTTTTGGAGATTGGGGAGAGAATCTAGTTCAATGAAGGACACAAGTGTTCCATCATCAAAAGTCTATCCAATTTATTTCATGAAGTTCAGCCGCCTCTAAAATGTATTTTCAAAGAAAATTGATTTCCTGAGATTTACAAGATGTTCAGATTTTCTTTTTACTTTCCATCTTAAAGGAGAAACAGATTTTGACTGTAATTCAGGTGTCACAGACACACCAACTGTAATAGAAACATGAAAGTACCACATTGTCCAAATATTACCAAAGTCAACATGTAGACCTGTCAAGAAACTTGAAATATAGAGATAATGGAAACATGAAATGCAAACAGAAAATGCTGGAGAAACGAAAAAGATGAGAAAGTGTCTGCAGAGAGCAAGAGTATTAACATATGTCATATGATGTGACACTGTTCTGAAAAGTCCTATTAGAATCAAACGTTAATTTTTTGCATCTCTGCTCAGATGTTGCCAGATCGACTGAGTTTCGCTCCAGCTCTTTTGATTTCTTTCTTCTTTCTGAACTGTGACAAAGTGTCTGATCTGAATGATCTGAATCAAAGTTCCTATGTTTGACAGGGCTCTAAATATCGATGACGTATTGCATTGTGAGACCTTGCGATGAAAATGTTGAAACAAAAGAGAAGTTGTTGTAAACGCTCAGCAGGTCTGGCAGCATCTATGCAAAGAAATCAGAGTTAAAGTTTCAGGTCCAGTGCTCTTCCTCAGAACTGATAGTAACACGGAAAATGTTGGTTTATATACAGAAGAGACTGGATAGCTCTTAATGGAGACTGTTAGTAGCTAACAATAGGGTGTGAGTAATGGAAGGCTATGTGACAACTCGGCCTGGTGTATGGGAAGGGGGCTAGGACTTTGGGGAGTTCAACCCGAAAATGATTGAACTTGATTTTGAGTCTAAAGAGCTGCAGAGTCCGCTCATGGAAAATGAGGTGTAGTTCTTTCAGCTTGCTTTGAATTTGCCTGGAACACTGCAGCAAGCCTGACACAGAGATATTGGTCAGGGAACAGGATGGGCTGTTAAATTGGCAGGCAACTGAAAGCTCAAAGTCATTTGCAGCAGTCCAACTTGGATGTTCTGTGAAGCGGTCACCCAGTCTACCCTTCATTTCCCCGATGTAGAGGAGACCACATTGTGACCACCATGTAGTAGACCGGATTGTGGGAATTGTTGGTAAGGTGCTGCTTCACCTCAAAGGTATAGTTGGACCCTTTGATACTGATGAACAGAGAGGTAAATGGGACTGTGTTACACCTCCAGCAGGGGAAAGTGAAGTGGACCTGTGTTGGTAATGAATAAAGAGTAGAACAGTGTGTCCTGGAGGGAATGATCCCTCTAAAAGGTGGACAATGGAGGAGAGGTGAATATGTGTAGGTGGTGACATCTCGCTGGAGGTGGGGGAAATGTGGGATGATGATCCTCTGCATGTGAATGCTGGTGGGATAGTAGGTAAGGACAAGGGAAACTCTGTTACGAAAGTGAAGGGGAGGGGGAGGCTGGAAGTGCAGGAGATGGGTCAGACTCGGTTGAGGACCCTGTTGACAACAGTGATGGGGAATCCCTTGATGGAGGAACAAGGTGGACATTTGAAAGGCTTCCTTGTTGAATTTAGTATCATCAGAAGCAATGCGGTGGAGACAGAGGAACTGGGGGAATGGAATTGAGTCTATGCAGGAAACCAGGTGTGAGGATGTATATTCCAGGCAACTGTGGGAGTCGGTGGGTTAATACTGGACATCAGTGGCCTGTCTATCCCCAGAAATGGAAGCAGAAATGTTGAGGAAAGGAAGGAAGGAGCCAGAGATCGACCAGGTGAAAGTGATGGAGAGTTTCAAATTCCAAACGAAATCGGTGAACTTTTCTAATTCCGGACTAGAGAGAGATGCTGCAGCAATGATATCAACTATGTATCGGACAAAGAGATGTGGATGGGTGCTGGAGTAAAACTGAAACAGGGACTGGTCGACGTTCCCCAAGAAGAAACAGGCATATCTGGGGCCCAAGTGTGTATCCATGCACTTCCTCTGTGTGGCAGGAGCAGGCTGAATCAATGGGTCTGCCCAGGCAGTTCAGTTTGTGGATTTATTTTGTGTGGCGGGGAGATAGAAGCGAGTTCTGCTATCAGACGACCATCAACTTGGGGCCAGTTGGGGGGAGGGATGAGTGGGGCAGGAATCTCCATATGAAATATGGTCAGTTATCATAGTTGATGTAATGGCCTAATGTGCCATGGTAGGATCATGGTGCAAGGGGAGATTAGAGGAGGTATCTGAGAGTGGGCGTTCAATCTCTGCAATTTCGAAATCCGTCCACCAGACCTATCGGGACAGGCTGAGTAACAGAGTCAGGGTTTGTTCTAACCACATGAAGTGCAGACTGTTCGGACAGTGACAGGTTGGATTTGGTGAGGGGAATGCAGAGAAATTAAGACAACCAATGTCATGTGGAGACTTCTCAATGAACCGCTTTAGTTCAGGTAAAGGCCAGAGGGAGGGATCCAGGTGGAGGGAGAGTGATGCAAGTGGGAAACGAGATATATGGGACAGGGAGAGGAATCTTGCCGAAAGAAACGGGCACTGAGGCGAAGACAGCAGAAGAGCTCAACTTAATGCCATGGTTAAAATTCATTAAAGTGGGGGCACAGAGAGGTAAAGTTCAGATATTTGCTAAGTACAGAACATTCAGCATCAGAGAGTGGAAGTTCAGGTGGGATGGTGAATAAACGACAGGAGGTAGAGTTTGGGGAGGACATGGAGCCAGAGGCAGGGTATAAGAGGGGAGGAAGGTTCCAAAGGGTCAAGGGCATCTCCACGTTGTTGAAAATTGTGTACCCAGTACACCTGGTTAGCACGACGAAAAAGCCAGTGAATAAATTAGAATTGTGGAGTGGTGCAGCATTGCGACAATATGATACGATGCTGCTGGACAGAGAAAACGTTGATCTCAGTGGTACTGATATCGCACGTTCAGTCCTCAGAAAGTAACTGACTGGAAATAATTGGGAAAGTAATCTTATTGTAACATCCTGATTTCACTGGAGTGACACTCGAGCAGCAAGGTCTTACGTTTTGGATATTTTAGTCCAATCTGAAAACATATTATATATTGATGTTATTAACAGCATAAATTTATCCACGGTTTTTGAAGGCACTAGCAGTGAGGAAATTACCAGCACAGAATTTCCTTCGATTCCCGTTGACCACAGTTTACTCAGGATCCCAGATGTCACATAAATTAAATACTACTTTGATGCAATGCAGGTTACTCTGACCTCACCTCAGCTGAAATTGGAAAATCAGTTACATGAATAAAGAACAAAAGGATAGTTCACGGCCTATTTGAACAATGTGCTCACTCTCCTCACAATGTTTAAGGGAAAACTGATGCATGAATTTCTGATTCTGAGGAGAGTTTGTCCTATTTGTGATGAGGCTGTTTGGTTAAATGCTGCGACAGAGAGACAGAAAGACACTCCACTCTGTACCATGAGGAACAAAACCAGCCTGTTCACGGTGCATCAGACAATGACAGAAACACACTATTGTCTGTTCCTATTGGACATTGATCATCTCAATCTCATCATTGACTGATGACAAATAGCAGCCCAGAAGCCAGCGGCTCCCATCATCCCAGTTGGAAAGCAAAAAGGGGAAGGGATGGCCAGAGAAAGTGGGAGTAACTGGGGAATTGGTGTAACTTACAGTGGGAGTGGCAAAAGAAGAGTGTGAAGGGAGATCATCAGTGAAAGATTATGTAGCAGCAGCAGGGGTAGTGCAAGGGGAGTAGGACTGTAAGAAAAGAGTAGGACGGAGGAGGAAGAACGGCAGATGAAGTTTTAGTGACAGGGAAAAGCTTATTTTTGAGGAAGTGAGATTGGATGAGAAAACATCACTGTACAAGAAAATCGGGATCTGGATTCTATTCAAAATATCGAAAGGATTCCTTGTACTTTCTCTTCTATCACTTGATTCTTGTTCAGGTTGGACATGTACTATATATTTCTATATCTCCATCAAGTGCAGACGGCATGTTTCTTTTTCCCCTACGGTGGTGGTTCAATATTTTTGATTTTTTACAGTATATATTTGCTGCCAATTCAAGGTAGATATGAGAATATGATTTGATCTTCTGCAGTTTGCCCATTACATAGAATTTATTTGAATATTTTTCCTCATCACACTCGCTGATTTAAACAAACAATGAATGAGTCCACGTCCATTCAGCAGATGAAAAATTTCTTCAGCTCTGGCTATTGCAGGGAATGTTACAAAGAACAGTGCCACACAAAATGCTAATGTTCCACTGCAAGGTGCCAAACCCTAGCTTATCCTAAATTGTTTACATTGTTTATAAACAAAACATGCAGAGGGGCAGAGTGTAAAAGGTGAATTCAACTCTGTGCCGAAAATGCTATTTGTGGCTCCCTCATAAAATGTGTTAACTACATCACTCAAATTCACCAAAATACGAAAATCAGCGACTGGAATTGTCAAATAATCCTCTGAATAACATCTGGAGAACAGGAAGGAAATCACGGTTTGTTTGTGATATTCAGAAATGATTGTGAGAATGTGAAAGGTGAGGAGCAGTGAAATGATGAGCAATGTTGTGGATGACACAAAGATGAGCTGGGTGGATCAAAATCAAGAAGAAAGTGTTAGGCTACAGAAGGATAGAAACAGATTATTCAGATAGCCAGATCAATAGCCTGATGAAATCTAACACCAATAAATTGGGAAGATGTAAGGCAGAAGTAACAAGGCAAGTGAGTACTCAAAAGTGAGTATGAAAGAGGAGGGCTAAATTTGCTCGTTTGTTCTTTGCAGCAGGGAAGGTTGAGGAGGGAACATGGTAAGATGTGCAAGAGCAAAAGTGGTATGGGGAGGATGAACAGACAGCAGCTGTTTTCCTTAGTCAAAGGATCAAAACCAAAGGGACACACTTTTAAAGTGAACGTCAAGGGATTGAGAGAGGATTTGTGGAATGTGTTTAGAACTGAGAGGATGGTATGAATCTGGAATGTGTTGTCTATGTGGATAGTTGAGGCAGGTAACCTCACAAACGTTTAAAATGTCTTTGGACATGCACTTGCTGGCACATACGTGATCGGCCTGTTTTTCATTGCATGATCCTTTGTAGTGGCAGCCATGAACATTCTGGTGTATTCTGTAACAATAAACAATGGCAGTTGCTGCTTTGTTCCTTTGACTGTACTCAGTAAGTGGCTATATTACAAACCAGCATCATCTCTTGTAACTTCAGCACTCACTCAACCAAAGGCAGCCCAGCCATCTCTGGGAACATCCAGTGTAATTAATATGCTCAGTGCAAGCATTGCCCAACCACAGCACTGACACTATTCTAGCTGTTTGCTACCATTATTAAAGCTACGGCCATAATATGAACACAGCTTTTCCTCCATTATAATACTGAACTCTAGCAATAAGCGTGTCATTTATCTGAAGCATAAACAATTCTTTCCCAGGTATTCACTTTGACAAACAGCGAGTTTTCCTGTGTTTTGCTGCCAGTTGTTTATCACACAATTCCCTGATCTCACACCTCACTCCCTCACATCCCCCACACTCTCCAACTTACTTGTTAATCTCTGAAAAACCTGCGCCTCATCTCGATAATATATTCCAACTCCCAACTGACTGTTTTGATTCGTTCTCTCGGCATGGTCATTAGACAGGCCGTGCCTGATGTCCTATTCACCTCTACCTTCTGCTCAGTTCCTGATCTTTTGCTTTGGTTCTCACTCTCCTGATTTATTCAAATCCATCTGACCTGCACTAGCAGACCTCCCCACAAGGATGTTGGTGCTCGTCCAGTTAAGATACAACCTGTATTTTTTGCACAGGTCCCCACCTATCCTGGAAGAGATTTCAATGATACAACCATCTGGAACCCTGACCCCTGAACTAGATTTTTAACAACATGTTAAGCTTTACTGTCATCCTTATCCTTCCCTCTTTTCCACACGACACGGGGAGTAATACAGAGATTACAGAGGATTATTCTTTCTCTCTCTCTCTCTCTCTCTCGCTGTCTCTCTCACACACACACACATTCAGACACACACAGAAAGACACTATATTACTTTGCAGAAGAATACAAATAACCTTAAAATAATCGGAATGATAACTGGACTGAAGTATTTAGTTAAAGGGAGGATGAGAGGAATTGTGCTTCTTCTGGATGTCAGTTAGATTGGATTAGATTAGATTACGTTCAGTGTGGAAACAGGCCCTTCGGCCCAACAAGTCCACACGGCCCCGCCGAAGCGCAACCCATCTATACCCCTACATTTACCCCTTACCTAACACTACGGGCAATTTAGCCTGGCTAATTCACCTGACCTGCACATATTTGGACTGTGGGAGGAAACCGGAGCACCCGGAAGAAACCCACGCAGACACGGGGAGAACGTGCAAACTCCACACAGTCAGTCACCTGAGTCGGGAGCTGGAGTGTTCATTTTCAGATGGTTCATCACTGTACTAGGGAACATTACCATTGAGCCTCTGGTGAAGTGCTGGTGTTATGTCATGGTTGCTATTTATGTGTTTCGGTTTCTTTGAGTCAGTAATGTAATTTCCAGAATTGGTGATTTTATGTCCGGTTCTTTTTGTCAGAGAGTGTTCAATGGAAACAAAACCGATGTGTTTGTTGATAGAGTTCAGGTTGGAATGCTATTCTTCTAGAATTCTCGTGCGTGTCCCTATTTGGCTTGTCCTAGATGGATGTGCAACCCAGTCTAAATTCCCATTCTAGACGTGATGGTAAAGAGAACACTTAGCGGAGAATTCACCACAAAGGCATACAGGAAAGCCACACACAGACCAAGTCCTGAACTACGAAAGCCACCACCCCAATACATACAAAAGAAGTTGCATCAAGACACTATTCAAAAGAGCCACAACACACTGCAGTACACCAGAACTGCAAAAAGAGGAAGAACACCTTTACAAAAACGGATACCCGCACAATTTCATCAACGGATGCCTAAGGCAAAGACAACTGAACGAAGACATGACGCAACCCAAAGGACTAGCCACACTACCATACATCATAAACATTTCCGAACTGACAGCCAGACTACTGAGACCACTAGGACTCATAACAGTACACAAACAGCCACTCTCAGACAACAACTCCCAAAAATAAGGACCCGATACCCAGTGTACAAAATCCCATGCAAGGACTGCACAAAACACTACATAGGACAAACAGGAAAACAGCTAACGATCTGCATCCATGAACACCAACTAGCCACGAAACGACACGACCAGCTATCCTTGATAGCCACACACGCAGATGAGAAGCAACATGAATTTGACTGGGACAACATTACTATTACAGGACAAGCCAAACAGAGAACAGCCACTGAATTCCTAGAGACATGGCACTCATCCACAGATTCAATCAATAAGCACATCGACCTGGACCCAATATACCGACCACTGCAACGGACAGCTGGAACTGACAAGCGGAAGCGGCAGATTCAAACCACTATAAATTCCGGAGGAAAGATCACAGAAGCGCTTCACAGTAGGCTCCCAAGCACTGAGGATGTCACCTAGACAGGGGGCAAAACGTCTGCAACACAAATTCTCAGCTCGGCGAACAGAAACACAACAACGAGCACCTGAGTTACAAATCTTCTCCCAAACTTTGACCAATTTAAATCGTATACTTCCTCATCTGCATGTTAGGAAACTAGAGATAGTGGGTCACGTCTTTTTTTTCTGGCTAATTGTTGTTTACGTATCCAGGTGGCTAGTTTTCTGCGTGCTTTTCAAATGTAGTGCTTGTTACAGTTCTTGCAAGGCTTATTCTTCCTTGTGCAGTACAGAAAAATATGTGAACTAATTGCGATGCTCAAACGTATGAAAAAAATTTGCAGTGTAAAACAGGAACACTCTGTTTCCGTTAGTTGGCATTACAGCATCAAGGAGTTCTAATTTCAAGCTTGCCAGCAAAAGAGCCAGGAATGAGATAAGGATAATCTTCTTTATTGAGAGAGTTGTTAGGATTTGGAATGGACTGCCTGGGAGAGTTGCGGATGAACATTAAAAAAAAAGAACTGGATATGTATTTGGAAATATAAATTAACAGAGTGCAGAGATAGGGCTGGCGAATGGGAGGGGCTTGGGAGACATGCCTGGAGCTGATGCACACACAGTGGCTAACGGCCTCCTCCTGTACTTTGAAGTTTTCCACTCTATCATGTGTCTGATGTGAATAAGTCAGTATCCGATTATTTTCCATTGAAAATGCTCGCGAATATCTGATTGTTTAGTGCAGCATAAGCGTTTAAAATAAAAGTATTACATGGCCAGCATCATTATATAGTCTAATTATTGCTCAGAATATGAATATTTTAAATGTTGTATTCCAATTACTCAAACAAATCTGTCATTGCTTTGGCACAAATCTCTTTGAAAAGGTTTGATTTTTCACTCACGATAACATATTCATCATTTTTGCTCACTGTCTGCATTTCAAATTAAATAGCATTCTTTCTAAAAGTTAAACGTTTTCAAATTATTGTTCAGTAAAATTTGATAGCACAAATCACTTATTTAGTTTAATATTCACAGTACATGTTGAACTATAGCCATTTCTAATTCGCTGACAAATAGCTGAAGCTTGTACATTTCAGTGAGAAATTAAACTGATTGATTATGTATAAATGCATAAGAACGCTCATTCTTTTTGATTGTTCAACCGTTTGCTCACCCTGACCATGTAATCATTCAGAAGCCAACCCCACTTTCAAAATGTTGGAGTGACAATGCATTGTTTTGAATCCTGACATTGCGTGTGTAATTCTGATCGCCAAAAGAGTTACATCCATGTTCTTTGTTCGACAGAAAATGAAATGTGCATTATTTATTTCTGTGTTAGAAAATCTTGACAGGAGTTTATATTATATTTCAATAAATATAGAATCGACCTAATTATTTTCAGAGATTATAGTTCAGTTGAATAATCATAGTTGATGTCTTTTTTTTACCCAATTCATGCAACTTAGCAAACATCTAATTAATATATGGGTCACCCAATAGATTGTACCTGAAGAAAACAGCAGCAAATGACAAGTCAAGAATCACGTTAATAACTGAACTTGGCGGAGCCTGCCTGGTGTAGGACACTACATATACTGTAATGGCATTCAGGTGAATGTAACAATGAACAATATTATTCGCAGATCTGGGCTAACGGCCCTCCCTAGCTTCCTGATCTCACACACATCACTCCCTCACATTCAACAACTGATAAGAATGCACAGGCTGGATGAAACATAAAACACAGAACAGTGCAGCATATTGCAGACCCTTCGACCCTGAACTTCCTGCCGAACTTTTATCCTACTCGAAGAACAGACTAACTGGCATACCCTTCATTCTACTATCATTCATGCGACTATCCAATGGTCACTTAAATATCCCTAATGCAGCTAACTCTATTATCGCTGGCAGTGCATTCCAAGCACCCACCACTCTCTGAGTAAAGAACCTACCTCTGACATCTCCCCAAACTTTCTTCCAATCACCTTAAAATTATGCCCGCTCGAGATAGCCATTTCCAACCTGCGAGAAAGTCTCTGACTACCCATTCTATCCATGCCTCTCATCATCTTGTACACCTCTATTAAGTCACGTCCATTCTTCATTGCTCCAAGGAGAAAAGCCCTAGCTCTCTCAACTTTACTTTGTAAGACATCCCCTCCAGTTTAGGCAGCATCTTGGTAAAGCTCCTCAGCACCCTCTTCGAAGCATCAACGTCTTTCGAGTAATGAGGCGACTAGAACAGAACACAATATTCAAAGTGTAGTCCCACCAGAGTTTTTGGCGCTGCAGCATAACCTTGCGGCTCTTACACTCAATATCAGGCTAATGAAAACACCATACATCTTAATAACCTTATCAACTTGGGTGACAACTTTGAGCGTCCTATGACATGGACCACACGACCCCTATGGTCCTCCACACTGCCAATAGTCCTCACTTTAACCCTGCATTCTGCATTCAAATTCGACCTTCCAAAATGAATCACTTCACACGTATTCAGGTTGATATTTATCTGTCATGTACCAGCCCAGTTCTGCATCCTCTCAATGTCCAATTGCAAGTTACAACAGTCCTCCACACCACGTATAACTCCAACAGTCTTTGTTACATTGTATAACTTACTAAAGCACCCTTTCACTTTATCATTCACGTTATTTAAAAAATCACAAATAACAGCATTCCCAGAACCGATTCCTGCAGAACGCCACTGATCAACGAGCTCCACGCTGAATACAGTCCATGTTCTACCACCATCAGTCTTCAATGAGACAGACAATTCTGTATCCGCACAGACAGATTTCCCAGTTTCCCTACATCCCACGTCTCCTTATTTTCTCAATGAACCGATCTTGGGGTAACACATCAACCACCATGCTAAACTCCATATACATCACATCCACTGCTCTACCTTCATCAATGTGTTTGATCCCATCCTGAAAGAATTCACTAAGTTGTGTTGGGCATGACTTGCCCATCAAAACCCATGCTGACTATCTCTAATCAAACTATGATTTTCCAAGTAATCATAAGTTCTGTCTCTCAGAATCCTCTCCAGTACTTTGCCCAAGACAGAAGTAAGACTGGCTGGCCTGTTTTTCGCAGGATTATCCCTATTGCCTTTCCTGAACAAGGGAATAACTTTTGCAAACCTGCAACCATCAGGCAATACTTCAATGGACAGTGGGGATGCAAAGATCATCGGCAAAGGCGCAGAAATCTCTTCCCTCATTTCCTCTGGTAACCTCGGGTGCTTCCAGTCTGGTCCAGGGGTCTTATCTATCTATACTTCAAATAGTCTGTACTTCACCTTACTTTGTCTACTCCCTGTCCAAACAACTGATTGACTGCTTTCCATTTCAGGGCTATATATACTGCTGCCTTCTTGAGCAAACACATATTCAAATACCCTGTGAATCATGGAATGGAAAAAAAAGTGACCACACCAATGTCTTCCTGATGAAGGGCTTATGTTCAAAGCTTTCACTCTCCCACTCCTCGAATGCTGCCTGACCCATTGTGACCTACCAGCACCACACTTTTCGACTCGGATCTCCAGCATCCGCAGTCCTCGCTTTCTCCATTACTGAGGGCCGACTCCTTTGCCCAATGAGCAAGGAATTAATCAGCAGAAGTTAAGTGCATGTGGAGCTAACTGTTCATTCCTGGAACGTTGATTTTGATTAACTAAAACGAAATTACAACTCAACAATTATTCATTCAGTCCCAGAGATGAAGTTCTCGTTCATGGAAATGCAGTTTGATAACAAACAGTAAATTACAGAACAACTCTGGGGTACAGAGTATTCCAGTGCTATATTCCAGACTGGATGTCATTTACCGTAGTGAAGGGAATATTATCGGACTGACTGATGTGAAAATGTGACATAGAGAAGTGGACATTTTTGCCATCACAAAGATGAGTTTGAGGGAGGTCAGGGCTGACAACTCAATATTCTGTGGTACAAGAACAATAGGCAGCACAGGAGAGGGGTAAAAGAAAAGGTGGTGTTGCTTTCTTAATTATGTAGTCAATAACTGTAGTAAGGACGGATGATATCTTTGAAAGGCATTCAAATGATGCCTTCTGGTTTGAGGTTAGGATCAAAATAATGGCAGACACACTACTGCGGACATATTATAGACCCTCAGATAAAAGAAAATACAAGAGGGCATATATAACCAATTCACTGATGTGTGTAAATACAATAATAGGATCATTGCATTCAGGCATTTCAATTCCAAACATTCATTCGGGCAGTGATAATTCTTAAAGATATTTATTCCAGAGAGTCTCCTTTATCAACATGTAGCAGATACAACAATTGGCAGGGCTTGTGCTGGGCCTCACTGTGGGGAACAAAGCCAGTCAGGTGTTGTAAGCAGAATTTGGAGAACATTGTCTGATCAGTGACCGTGACTCATGTACTTTAGCTTGTTAAAGAAAAGACCAAAAGAAAAATGTTTGAAAAATAAGAATAATTTGGATGAAGGAGGCAGATTTTATCAAAAAAAGACAGGATCTGGCCACAGGACAGTTACTTCTGGGTGAAACTGTAGCAGAACAGCGTGGGGGTGGAGGTGGGGGGCGGGGTCACATGCTCAAAATGGAATTGATGTGAGTGTCACTACAACATGTTACACCGAAGATGAAATGTAGGAAAACCAGCCCAGTGAAGCTTGGCTGTCTACAAATATTCAGGACGGAGTTAACAAGGAAAGGGAAGCTTAAAGGAGAAATAAAGTGAGCAGGGCAATGGGGGACCTAGAAGAGCAGAGAACATGTAGGGAAAAACTCAAGAAAGTAAGTAGAAGAGCAAAAAGCGGGGAGGGGGCTTGATAAAAGCATTAGAAGGCGATATTTTCAAGAATCCAAAGACATTTTGTCGGTTTATTAAGGGTAAGAAGGTAGCATGAGAAAGAATAGAGAGTATTAGGGATCGAGGATGCAACCTGTGCATAGAGCCAGATAATTTGTCAAACGCGTACCATATATTGGTCTTCAATTTGGAGAAGCAGTCAGTTCCTGGATTCGCTGTCTGTTCCTGCCAGACTGATCTGAAGCAAATTGATACATAAGCTGAGGAAGGATTGAAGGTTGATGCAGGATAAAAAGTGGGCAAATCCTTCGATCTGGATGTACTGTATGTGGAAGATGAGGGAAGAGATTACAGGCACTTAAGCTTAGTATTGTTTTTTGTTTTGTCTCTGGCCAAAGAGGTGGTGTGATCGAACAGGGATCGAACATCTAATGTAGTTTCAAATTCCACAGAGAGTGCTAGAAAAAAAAGCCATGGGATTAAAGACCACTGAGTCTCACAGCAGTGGGAGGGAACAATTGTAGAAAATTGTGAAGGTTTTTGAGGTTGGATCACTAAGTATCCTTCAGGCTGAGATGGACAGATTTTTAAACAATAGTTATGTGGAAAACGCAGGAAAATGGAATGGAAGGTTATCAGAATATATATACGCTTACTGAAAGGAAAAGCAGACTCAGCGAGCGGATGGGTATGCTGTCACCAATATATCGAATGGCAAACTTTTTGTAATAGCTTGTGTTCACTGGACAATCAAACTGTCTCCCTCCAGAGTGAGACACAGGAAAGACTAGAGGACTGCAACAACGCGGATTATCTGTCAGGGCAAATATTTGCATCAGCGCAGTCACCACTACTGGAAGGAAGACCTCAGCAAGAAACCCCCCAAGTCCAAGTATGGGCCTGATGTCAAAGAGTGCATAATGCCCAAATATTACATCAGTCTAGTGTCTCCCTCCTTCCCTAACCCAAACTAAACGTGGACTGGTCTATTGACATTCTGTTAGTACCAGAGTAGGTAGTAATGCTTTGGTCTGAGAGGGTTCATTACAAAAGAGAAAGTGCTAGAAAAGTTAAAAGGTCTTAAAACTGATAAATCTCCTGGCCCCGTGGGCTACATCCCAGAGTTCTGAGGGAGGTGGCTGACGAAATAGCGGAGGCGTTCCTTGAGAACTTTTCAAAATCACTGGAGTCAGGGAAAGTCCCGGATGATTGGAAGATCACTGTTGTAACCCCCTTGTTCAAGAAAGGATCAAGACAAAAGATGGAGAATTATAGGCCAATTAGCCTAACCTCGGTTGTTGGTAAAATTCTAGAATCCATCATTAAGGATGGGGTTTCTAAATTCTTGGAAGAGCAGGGCCAGATTAGAACAAGTCAACATGGATTTAGTAAGGGGAGGTCGTGTCTAACAAACCTGTTGGAGTTCTTTGAAAAGGTGACAAGTAGGTTAGACCGGGGAAACCCAGTGGATGTGGTCTACCTAGACTTCCAAAAGGCCTTTGATAAGGTGCCACACTGGAGGCTGCTGAGCAAGATGAGGGCCCATGGTGTTCGAGGTGAGCTACTGGTACGGATTGAGGATTGGCTGTCTGACAGAAGGAAGAGAGTTGGGATAAGAGGTTCTTTTTTGGAATGGCAGCCGGTGACAAACGGTGTCCCCCAAGGTTCAGTGTTGGGGCAGCTGTTCACGTTATATGTTAATGATCTGGATGAGGGGACTGGGGGCATTCTAGCGACGTTTGCCGATGATAAGATGTTAGGTGGACAGGCAGGTAGTACTGAGGAAGTGGAGAGGCTGCAGAAGGATCTAGACAGTTTGGAAGAGAGGTCCAGGAAATGGCTGATGGATTTCAATGTGAGCAAATGCGAGGTCTTGCACTTTGGAAAAAAGAATACAAACATGGACTGCTTTTTAAACGGTGAGAAAATTCATAAAGCCAAAGTACAGAGGGATCTGAGAGTGCTAGTCGAGGATTCTCTAAATGTAAACATGCAGGTTGAGTCCGTGATTCAGTAAGCGAATGCAATGTTGTCAATTATCTCAAGAGGGTTGTAATATAAAAGCACAGATGTGCTACTTTAAAAAGCTCTGGTTAGGCCCCATTTGGAGTACTGTGACCAGTTTTGGTCCCCACACCTCAGGAAGGACATACTGGCACTGGAGCGTGTCCAGCGGAGATTCACACGGATGATCCCTGGAATAGTAGGTCTAACATTGAGGAACAGCTGAGGATCCTGGGATTGTATTCATTAGAGTTTAGAAGATTAAGGGGAAATGTAATAGAAACTTACAAGATAATACATGGCTTGGAAAGGGTGGACGCTAGGAAATTGTTTCCGTTAGGCGAGGAGACTAGGACCCGTGGACACAGTCTTAGAATTAGAGGGGGTCAATTCAGATCAGAAATGCGGAGACATTTCTTCAGCCAGAGAGTGGTGGGCCAGTGGAATTCAGTGCCGCAGAGTGCAGTAGAGTCCGGGTTGCTAAATGTCTTCAAGGCAGAAATTGATAAATTCGTGATGTCACAAGGAATTAAGGGCTACGGGGAGAATGCGGGTCAGTGGAGTTGAAATGCCCATCAGCCATGACTGAATGGCGGAGGACACTCGATAGGCCAAATGGCTTTACTTCCGCTCCTCTGTCTTATGGTCTTATGGTTCAGTGAGCAGCACCTCACCACAAAGTACAGGTAAGCTCAGGTTAAGTCCTTTTAACGCTAGTCTGGCAACAGTTGAGCTGGCAGTTAGGGCAGTTGCACATTCCTCCTGCAGGATGTGGAAGCTCAGGGAGATTTCCACCGTCCCTGATGACTACAACAATGGGCAGTGCAACCTGGCTGCTTTCCAGATCACCCAGATACATAGCATTTCATAGATAAGAGCTTTAGCGAGGTGGCCACGACTAAGTCGCTTCCTTAGCCAAGTTTCTGTTAAGACTGTAATATCGCAGTCCCATGTAAAACTCCACGCGCTGAGTTCATCAGCCTTACCTGTCAGCCCCGTTTCATTTAAATAAACGCAATTTAATCCAACAGGCGTTCCTTGCTTCATGTCGTGTTCCAGGCAGAGTGTAGCTGTGCGAATACCAGGAATGGCGAAGGGAGTAGGCAGGGAGTGCAGGAATCCTCTGTGGCCTTTCCTCTTGAAAACAAGTATATCATTTTGGATACTGATTTTTTGTGTGTTGGGAGATGGGGGATGGGTGTCAGGAAATGACCGTTCAGGGGAAAGCAGAAGTAGCCAGGTTGGTTGCAATATGATTGGCTCTGGGGAGCAGCAGGAAAGGATAAAGGTAAACATGGTTTAGGTATAGGTGATTCGATTGTTAGGGGGACAGATAGGAGATCCTGTGTCCTCAAATAGGAACCCAAGATGGTGTGTTGCCTCTCAGGTGTCAGGGTCCAGGATGTCTCTGATCGGCTGCAGAATATGCTCGAAGGGGAGGGTGATCATCCAGAAGTCATTGTGCACGTTGGCACAAATGACACAGGTAGATAAAGGAATGCGTTCCTAAAGAGTGACTAAAGAGAACTTGGAGAAAAGTTAAAAACGTTTGACAGTGATAATCTCCTGATTACTTCCAGTGTCTTGAACTAGTGAAGGTAAGAATAGGGGGACATGGCAGATAAATATGTGACCAACGAATCGATGCAGTGAGGAGGCATTCAGACTTTTAGATCATTATGATCTTTTCTGTGACAGAGTTGACTTCTTCAAGGGGGACAGGTGGTATATGCAATGGATGGGGGATCAACAACTTGGCAGCCAGTTTTAACTGTGCTACACGGGAAAATGTAAACTAAATTGGCGGGGTGGTGGGGTGAGTTATCCTCAAGATCATGGAGGAAAGTGCAAGGCTGGAACGATGCAGTAATCAGAAACAGTAAGTTGGAGAGACAGTTCAGGATGGAACACGATAGGGAGCAAGGAATGCCTGCTGGATTAAATTACATTTATTTCAATACAAAATAGCTGACCGGTTAGGCCAGTGAACTCAGGGCACGGATAGGTACGTGGGGCTGGGATATTTTAGCCATTACAGAAACATGGCTAAAGCAGGGACAGGACTGATAGCTTAATGTACCAGCATAAAGTGCGTTACGAGGGACAGAGGTGGTGGAAGGAGGGGAGTGGGCGTTGCATTTTGGATTAAGGCGAGTATCACAGCAGTGATCAGAGATGATATATATAAAGGATATATCAGTGAGGGTTTGTGGGTGGAGCTAAGAAATAAGAAGGGAATGGTGACATTATTGGGTTTGTACTATAGGTCCCCAAATAGTCAATGGTAATTAGAGGAACAAATATGCAGGGAGGGAGGGGAGACTTGCAGGAACAATAGTGTTGTCATAATAGGGGTTTTAATAGGGCAGACTGGGACTGCCAGAGCGTTAAGTAATTTGATGGAATGGAAACCATTAGGTGTATCAGGAAAGTTTGTTCAAGTATTATATCGAGGGTCCTGTTCGAGAAGTGGCAATATTTGACCTACTCTTAAGAAATAGGGCAGGACAGGTGACGGAGGTGACAGTGGGTGAGAATTTTGCGACAAATAACCATAGTTCTATTAATTTCCAAATCGTTATGGAGAGTGAAGATGAAACTGCTCCACACGTTCAAGTTCTAAATTGTGACAAAATTAATTTTGATGGATTCATGCAGGAGCTTGTCGGGCTTATTGGAGTAGTTTGTTTGCAGGCAAAGGAAACTCTGGCAAATAGGAGACAGCTAGAGTTCAAAATCTACAGTATATGTTCCTGTGAGCGTGAAAGGAAAGTTGTCAGGAATGGCGAACCCTGAATGATAAGAATTATTGAGGCTTTGACCTGAAAAAATGTGGAGGCGTGGCTCAAGTCCAGGCAGGTGCGATCAAGCGAACTCCTGGACGTATATAAGGTATACAGGACTTCACTGAAGACGGAAATTATGACAGCAATAAAGGGCTATGAGATAGCCTTGGCTGAGAAGATCAGGGTGAATTCAAAGAGGTACTTTAAGCATATTAAAGGAAAAGCATTAACTGTTGAGAGAATAGGACCACTCAAAGACCAAAGTGAACATGCATGTATGTAACCATAAGAGATGTGCGATGTTCTCAATAAATATTTCTTCTCCGTGTTTAACGTGGAGAAAGACATGAAAAATTGGGAATTTGAGGAAGTTGAATATGATATCTTAGGGACAGTCCATATCACAGTAGAGTAGGTACAGAATGTACTGGAATTTTGAGATTGCATAAATCTCATCGTCCTTACGGGATATATTCAAGAACACTGCAAGGGGCTAGAGAAGAATTTGGGGTGGTCCTGGCTGATAATTTTGATCATCATTTACCAAAAGTGAGATCCCAGAAGACTGGGGGATTGCAAATGTTGTACCCATTTTCAAGAAGGACTGAAAAAATAAAGCCAGGGAACTATAGACCAGTAAGTTTAACATCTGTGGAAGGTAAATTACTTCAGAAGATTCTGAGGGATAAGATGCATTGGGAAAACAGTGCTTGATTAGGAATAGTAAGCATGAGTGGAAGGTCACGCCAGATGAATTTGTTCAAGTTCTTTGATGACATGATCAGTAATTTTGACTCGGGCGGGCCGGTAGACGTCGAAACGTGTGGTGCTGGAAAAGCACAGCAGGTCAGGCAGCATGGGGTGGGGGGTGGCAGGAGAATCGACGTTTCGGGCATAAGGCCATCATCAGTAATGTCCAAAACATCGATTCTCCTGCTTATCGGATGCTGCCTGACCTGTTGTTCTTTTCCAGTGTCACACATTTCGACTCTGATCTCCAGCATCTGCAGTGCACACTTTCTCCAATGGTGGTAGAGTTGTATTATATGGATTTCAGTTACACCAGAACAAGATGAACCTTTTCAGCCCATGCAGCCTGATATGCAGTAACAGAAGAAGACTTATCTGTCCCTCAAGTCGATAGAACTGGATCCAGTTTAGATCATGCAGCGACAGTATCAGTCTATTCAGCTACTTCAAGTCAGTAACATAGGAAATGAAAGAGGCCACAAAATGACTGGATTATGGAGTATACTGGAATAACACCAGACCACATAGCCCCTCAGGCCTGCCCTTCAATTCAGTAAGGTCATGGCTGATATGTTCTTGGCCGGAATTTCTCTTTCATGCCCAATTCCTTGTAGCCCTCAACTCACTGACGTGTCAACATCTATTAACACCACCCCGCGACCTCAAACGTTTCAGTGATGTCGCTGCCTGGAATCGAGTGGTCCCAATAGTCACTACCCTCTGAGAGAAGGAAACACCCCCCACAAATATACCTTGGCCTATTGACATGAACAAAAGTTGTGAACACAACGTCAGAGTGACTGGCCCTGACATCACAGCAGGATTTGACTGAGCAAGCTGTCAAGGAGCCTGAACAAAATTGAAATCCCTACTGTTTGGGTCATTCAGAACACAATGTGGCTGTTGGAGATCAATCCTCTCAGTCCCTGGATATCTCTGTAGGTGATCCTCAGGGAAACTTTCTCGGCACAACGTACTTCAGCTGATTCATCAATGTCTTTCCCTCTATCATACGATCAGAAGTAGGGATGTTCAGTGAAGATCACACAATGTCCAGAACAATGCGCCTCCTCCTCAGCTGCTAAAGTATCAATAACAGAAAGCATTCCAACTTGTGTCGTTAAAGTGCTGGCAACATTCTTGTAACAGTGCGATCAGACCCTGCACATTTCCATGGTTAAAAGAAAGAAGCTCATGCAGCATCTCAAGCTGGTTTTAAAGGAATGCGAGAAAGCCACTCAACCCATCAAATCTATTGGATAAGAAGAGACACAGCCCATTCACTTTCTCTAGACGACTATAAAGGAAGAGATTTTGAAAAAAAAAATCCGCGAACGTTGGAATCCAAAGTAGACATGCAGGAGGCTGAAGATTGCAACAAGCCTGTCAGTATCAGCAGATGGAGAAGACAACGCCTTAGGTATAACCGTTCTTCAGGACTGCAGGTACAGTAAAGGGTCTAAAGATAAAGGGGCGGGGCGAAGGAGGAAGAGGCAGGGTGGTGAGGTGGGGATAGGTGAACACAGGTAAAGGGATACCATTGGGTTGGACGATGGGAGGACTGAATCTGGGTGGTAGCAGGAAAAAAGGTTGATCGCAGGAATGGAAGGGGAGAGGGAGGGGGATAGGAAGGGAATTGGTGAATTAGAAGAAAGAGTACCTGAAATTGGAGAACTCAGTGTTGTGTGACTTGCTGTGTTCGTCCAGGCGTCTACCTGTCTGCTATTACAGAGGAAGATAAGAAGTCTTGTCAGTACATCACACTGGTAAGCGGAAAGCAAGGGTCGCCAAGTAATGTCCATGAACCTTTTCACTGGGACCAGCAGGAGGACATTCACCCCCTCGATACACTAATTCATGAAGAGAAGAGGCCATTCAACCCCTCCAGACTGTAACACAAAGGAGGATGTCACTGATGCTCCAACATGACAAATCAATGAAGCATAGACTTCGCAGAAGGGCTGCTCCATGGTGTTCTTCCTGGCTCCATTGCTAATGGTACAAACATGTTACATTTACAATACCATAGTTTGCTGACAGTGAGGAGGGACAGCGGATGGTTGGTGCCAAGTCTCAAGGAGGCATCTCCCATCCCAGAGAAGACAGGCTAGTGTTCTGCATGGATGTCAGAAGCTAGTGGTAATGGCGAATTCTATCAGAGTGTGGCTGCTTACAGATTTGTGAACAACATGACATCAGCACAGGATCACACACCAGCTGCATATTGAGGCAGTGAGAGTTCATTCAGAACCTGGAGCTCTTGCTTAACGAATATAAGGTCCCACTCAGGCAAATGTAGTATAATAGAGTCCACAGAATGGAGACAGGCTATTCAGCCCAAACTGGTCCATGTTGGCCAAAATGTCCATCCATGCTAACCCCATTTCCCTATACTTTTCCCGTATCCGTCTAATCGTTTCCTTTCTATATATTTGCCAAATTGTGAAAACATGTATTACGAAGAAAAGCACATCTTTTAGATAACGCTATCAGTGTTCTGTTTGGAAAATAATGAGTGTTGATCCATAACCCTCAAGTTTAATGCAATCACCTTTTTTTGTAGTGGGACAGATTATTTCCTTCACAGTCTCCTCATGATACCATCACCACACGGATTACTCCAGTGAAACTCCTTTACACTGAATCTCTGTGGCAAGGTGATCATTCATTATAAAGGAGAGATAATCTGCACACAATGCCCCAAGTACTTTCTGAACAACACTCTTCGATGGCAGGAAAGTGCCTTCATCCCTATACTTGAATCATTTTGCAATGAAGGACAGTATGCAATTTACTGTGATGATTAATTGCTGCCTGGTATGAATTCTGTTCATGACTCATGATCAAAGACACCTAGCTCATTTTCGCCAAGGGCTCTTCCGATCCTCTAATCTTCTAATAAATACAACATTAAGAAGGATGGCATGTTTTGCAAAATCATCCCTTAGCTCGAGAACAGCTGTGCTTCAATCCCATTGACAGTGGCGATGGTTGGAGATGCTGGGAAAGTGATGTCTTTGTTGTATTATTTCCAGTTTATTAATCCAGGGACCCAGGTGCTGATCCCCACCCCGGAATCGAATCCCACCACGGCAAATGGTGGAATTTGAATTCAATAGAGTCACATGGAGCTATGAAAACATTGTCAATTGTCAGAAAATCCTACCAAACATTCTAATGGCCTTTAGGGAATGAGATTTACCACCCTCGGCTGCTCGGGCTTACATGTGACTCCAGGAATGTATTTGACTCCCAATTGCCCTTTGAAATGGATACGCCAGCCACTCAGGTATATCACTCACTCCAAAGTCTCAAAGAAATCAAAGCAGACGGTCCTAAGCACTGACTATTTACAGCCCACGGACTGCAGAGGGTGAGAAAGGCAGCTCACCAACACCATCTCATGGACAATGAGGAAAGGAAATTTAATACTGGCCCATCCCACTAATGAATAAATGAAGATAATGAATGCACACAGAAAACAGAGACAAAGAGGCATAGCTCACTTTAAGCGGTGACTTTGGTGTATACCCAGCATGGGTATGATTTTCAGTAATATGGGAACAAAATAAAAATAAATAAGATTAATATCGTTTTTATTTCCATTCCAGCTGATCATCAACAATCCCTTTGTTTGAACATAGAACATAGAATATTACAGTGCAGCGCAGGCCCTTCGTCCCTCGATGTTGCGCCGGCCTGTCATACCAATCTGAAGCCCATCCCATGTACACTATTCCATGTATGCCCATTTGCCTCTCCAATAACGACTTAAATGTACTTAAAGGTGGCAAATCTACAAAAGTTCAAGGCAAAGCATTCTATACCCTTACTACTCTCTGAGTAAAGAAACTACCTTTGACATCTGTCCTGCTATCTATCAACCCTCAATTAAAAGCTATGCTCCCTCGTGCTCGACGTCACCATTCTTGGAAAAAGGGCCTCCCTGACCACCCTATCTAACCCTCTGATTCCCTTATATGTTTCTATTAATTCACCTCTCCACCTTCTCCTCCCTAACGAAAACAGCCTCAATTCCCTCAGCCTTTCCTCGTAAGTCCTTCCCTCAATACCAAGCAGCATCCTAGTAAATCCCCTCTGCACCCTTTCCAAAGCATCCACTTCCTTCTTAATAATGCAGTGACCAGAACTGTACACAATACTCCAAGTGCGGCCGCACCAGAGTTTTTTACGGCTGTAGCATAACCTCATGGTTTCGGAACTCGATCCCTGTGTTAATAAATGCGAAAACACTGGGTGCCTTCTTAAGAACCCTGTCAACCTGGGTGGTAGCTTTTGGGGATCTGTGTACCTGGACACCTACATCTCTCTGCTTATCTACACTACCAAGAATCTTACCATTACCTCAGTACTTTGCAGTCTGGTTGCTCTTACCAAAGTGAATCACCTCACAGTTGTCCGCATTAAACTCCATTTGCCACCTTTCAGCCCAGCCCTGCAGCTTATCTATGTCTCTCTGTGACCTACAACATTTTTCGTCACTATCCACAACTCCACCGACCTTAGTGTCGTCTGTAAATTTACTAATCCACCCTTTTACGCCATCAACCAGGTCGTTTATAAAAGTGACGAACAGCAGTGGACCCAACACCGACCCTTCCGGTACACCACTCGGAACTGGACTCCAGGATGAATATTTCCCATCAAACACCACCCTCTGTCTTCCTTCAGCAAGCCAATTACTGATTCAATCTGCTGTTTCTCCCACAATCCCATACCTCCGCGTTTTGTCCCCCGCCCACTGTTGGGAACCTTATCGAGCACCCTGCTGAAATCCATATACACCACATCAACTGGTTTACTCTCATCTACCTGTTTGGCCACCTTCTCAAGGAAGGTTTGCTTCTTGTTCTCTCTTCCTTTCTTTATCTTCAACTCACTCCTTCTCCCCTATGCAACAATTGTTATTTTATCCCTTTCTTTCTCTATCTATTCAAATTTGTCCTTCTCTCCTTTATAATAGACATCACTGTCACCAACATCAATCACAATATTTTCAAGCTGTGTTCAGTTATGATGTATGGGCAATGGGCTCGAAATGTCAATTCTATTTTTCCCTCGACCCAAGGGTGCCAAGTTTGCTCAGTTTCTGTGGCAGTTTTTCGACTTTGTTTTGTTTCTGCTTTCTTGCATCATTCTTTATTTTAATTAAATTTCCGTATTGTTATAACATGGGATGTCTGCATCGCTGGTAAGGGCAGCATTTAATGACCTCACTAAATGCTCTTTACTGTGAGTTCACTCCTTCAGGCAGTAAAGTGCCAAGCTCATTGCTGTGGGTTTGACATCAGTATGAAGCCAGACCAGGTAATAATGTTAGATTTCTTTACCAAAGAACATCAGTGATATAGACAAACCTATTGACAAAAAGCTGTGCTATTATTGTTGATATTAATGAAATTAGCTTTAACTTCCACTTCTTGTCATTTGAATTTAAGTTCTGACATCATCTGAGGTAGGATTTGAAACAATGTATTTCGTGTCGTAACCTGGGTCTCAGAGTTACATGTCCAGCGACATTGCTTCTCTGACACACTGTCCCTGTCATGAACTTACTTTGGAGGCAAGAACATGGCTCTGATGTTTTTATTTGTAACAAACAGAGTGCTGAGAAGAGAACTGGAAACATAAAATATGAATTTTATCAAGGCATAGATAATGTTTTATTTAAGGCCTGCACTGGTGTCAAGGTGGGGACTGTGAATATTATGGATCTGGTATTGGGAATGTTTGGTGATGGAGAGAATACCGGGAAATAAATGAATTCAAGGCAAAAGATAATTTGTGATAGTGAACAGTCTAGTTCTCAGTTAGAAATCACACAACACCAGGTTATAGTCCAACAGGTTTAATTGGAAGCACACTAGCTTTCGGAGCGACACTCCTTCATCAGGTGATAGTCACTATCACTTGATGAAGGAGCGCGGCTCCGAAAGCTAGTGTGCTTCCAATTAAACCTGTTGGACTATAACCTGGTGTTGTGTGATTTTTAACTTTATACACCCCAGCCCAATACCCGGATCTCCAATCAAGTCTAGTTCTCAGATGTTTGTGAGGACTGGGGTGTTGGGTGGTTCGGAAGTTTATGGTAATACATAGAATTTGTATTGAAAACTGAAGGCAGTAGTTTCTGTCTTTATCAAATATAGGTAACAGAAATAGCAATGAAATTCAGCATAGTTTATGGGATTAATAACTGGATAGAGATGGAGAGAATTACCAGGAACACCAACAATAGCGAGCATGGGATAGTAACTCGCCTGGATAATCAACAGTACGGCTTATATCCGATCTGGTAACGTTGACCAGTACCACGAAAGATAGAAAAGACCCAAGGATAAACTCCTGTCCATTGATGCAGCATTCCAGTCTACTGTTCTCAGATTCTGATCCATTCGTGTAACAATCCAAAATATTCACAGATTTTTATCACTCCTCATCCCGTCTCTACAGCTGCTGATTCCCGTTAGTGTTGGAGGTGATGCATCGGCTGCTACAATGGGACAAAGCATTGCAAGAAGCCCCTTACGAAGAGAAGATTGAAACCATCCAGTGACACAATTGGAATCCATGGAGACTGTCATCAATCACAGTCACTGAACAAACAGACCAGTTAGCTCCTTTCAGTGTGGAACATTCAGAGTACAATAACAACTGGACTGGATTGAATGCTGGCATTGCAGGATATTGGTCACATCTCCCATCACCAATTGCTCAATTGAAGTTAGTTATGATGGAGAATGATGGATATTTTCTTATCGCAGGCTGGATGATTCTGGTGTGTTGTTCATTTGCAATGCTGTAACCACCTGAACCTCCCACCATCACCTCCAAAAACACAATCTCGATGTTGGGGTTAGCGTGCTCCCCTCCACTAGAACAGGCCGCAAACAATAGATTGGCAGTGGGCAGGAAGTGTGGATTTGCCTGGGCGTTCCTCTAATTGCTCTCATAAGGCAAATTCGTATCTTCAACGCACAATGCGCTTCACCTTAATACACTTTATTGGATTCAAAATAGTAAGACATCCATTTATTGAATTCAGTCCATAGTGAAATGTGGCATGTTGGCACAAAGCTGGTCCCTTTACAAGGTTATGTTGATCGTGAGTCTTTTTAAAGAGGTTCTAAATGACCAATATGTCTGACATCTAAAAGATTTATTGGCGTCCTTTTGTTTATACATAACAATAATGCCGTAGTCAGACAACTTTTATGCCTTTAAAACCAAGTTTGTACAATCAAGAAGACGTGGCCAGCTCTCTAGTTGGACATGTTGGTTCAGTCTGGGATTAGTTGAGAGAGCTGAAAATGTGTTGCTGGAAAAGCTCAGCAGGTCAGGCAGCATCCAAGGAGCAGGAGAATCGACTTTTCGGGCATAAGCCCTTCTTCAGGAATCCTGAAGAAGGGTTCATGCCCGAAACGAAAATTCTGCTGCTCCTTGGATGCTGCCTGCCCTGCTACTCTTTTCCAGCAACACATTTTCAGCTCTGATCTCCAACATCTGCAGTCCTCACTTTCTCCTATTAGTTGAGTAAGGGTCACTGTTGAAGTTGGATGCTCTCCCCTTCTTCTGCCCTTCTGACTTCATAACCTGTAAGCCAGAAGCCGATAGACAATGCTTCAGGAATCTAAAGAGGTATCCTGGTCAAAACCACTTTGAGTTTGAAAGGATCAAACAAAGTCATTTTGATAGATTGATAAGAGATTTAAAAATCAAGCCAATCTACGATGCTCGTCGAGAGACAATTAGTTTGGAGGAGTCCAAAAATGCTTGCCTGATATAGTGCAAACTCATTTGGAAGAGCGGAGAGTTGAAACAGCAAGGTTAGCAGCTGAAGTGGTTGATGATTATGAATTGACTCATACCACACGGTTTGGCTTCCAGAATCAATTTCAGCCCATGAGGGATAGAAATTGGGCCAATGATAAATCCTCACGTGGAAAGGGAAAGGAAGATCACAGTGAAGGCCATAAGAACAACTTACTACAGGATAAAAAGGAAACCCGTGAAGAGCACAATGAAGTTAGAAAAGCTCTGGTGTTTTTATTGCAATAAGTTAGGTCACATGAAATCACTCTGTTGGTTGTCTAGGGAAAATAAAACAGATGTAGGAAAACAGGATAAGACTGGGAGTTTTGTTGGAGCGGTAACAGAAAGCACAGCGGAAGCTAGAAAGCTGCATCAGAGTGTCCAGCTTATTGGAGGCTGGTTAACGAGGAAGTGCTTATAAAATGTACCGACCAAGTTTATTCATATAGACCAGGAGTAGCAGGTAAATGAAATGCGATATTAAGAGACACAGGATCCTCTCAGTCTGTGATGCTGAAAGATGAGGAGATGTGTACTCCGGAAGGAATATTTCCAGAAAAGGTACTGCTAAAGGAAACTCATGGTGAGACTGAAAGCACAAAATTACGTAAAGCAAGTGCAGACTGTCAAGAAGAGTGTGGAGAAATTGTGGTAGGAGTGTTGGACACCCTATCAGCTCCAGGAATACAAACTGTCTTTGCGAAGTATGTTGCTGATTTACCTGTAGAAATACTACCTACTGTGATTGAAAAGCCAGCAGAGACACAGGCAACTGAAGCAATGCAGGAGTCTTATCCTGTAATCTTTCCAGATTGTGGGGTAAAAAGGTCTCAATGTCACCAGCTGAAACAAAAGAGATCAAAAATGTAAAGATAAGGAAGCTGAAGTGGCATTAGCAGACACTTTTTTCCATCAGTTAGTTAAGACAAAACAGGAGCAAACAGGGTTTCATGCAATATTTTTTTAGCTCAGCTAAACTAATTAAGTTACAGCAGAAAGATGAAAATCTAAACCTGTTATAAGAAAAAAGTTTGTACATTAGGTATTCTGAATGTATCACTGTTTGTTATTACCTTACAAATTAAGTCCTAATGAGGAAATGGAGACTATCACATGATCAAGGAGAGGAGAAATGGGCATTGATGCCTCAAATTGTATTGCTAATGCAGTATAGAATGGTGGAGTTGTGATTGGCGCTTGAGCGACCACCTAGAGGTCATTTATGAGTGAGGAAAACCCAGGCTGAAATACAAAGACATTTTTGCACACCTGGACTGCACCAGCATGTCGTTGAATGTGCCAGTTGTGGCATAGATGTCATGTAATTGGAAAATCACAGGTGGTAATAAAACCTGCACCTTTAATTATTATTCCTGCATTTGAGAATTTTTTTACAGGAGTCTTAATTGACTGGTTAGGTCGCCAACCTCAAACAATAAAGTGGGAATCAGTACTTCTGAATAATAATGGATGTATCGACTAGATTTCCAGAGGCCATTCCCAGATGCAATATCACAGCTGAAAGGATTGTAGAGGAATTACTCTTTTAAAAAGAGATACGGTCTACCAATAGAGATACAGTGAGATCAAAGTTCAAACTTCACATCCAAACAATTCAAAGAAGATAAGGGCAGCTTTGGAATAACGGAATTCAAATCTACTGCGTCCCATGCAAAATCGTAGGGAGCACTAGAAAGGTGACATCAAACATTGAAGACCATATTAAGGGCTTATGGTCAGGATTATCCTGATGATTCGAGTAAGGAAGTTCTCTTTGTACTTTTTGCGATCAGAGATGCATCAAATGAATGCAGCAAATTTAGTCCATTGGAATGAGTTTTTGGCAATCATGTGAGAGGAGCGTTGAAATTGGTTAAGGAGAAATTAGTAAATCAGAATTCAAAGGCCACACATTTGGAATAGGTCTCAAATTTTAGGGAACGAATAATAGCGCTGGGGAGTTGACTCGTCAGAATTTAAAAGTATTGCAGCATGAAATGAAACAGGAAGCGGATAGGAAATCAAAAATTTGCAATTTTGCTATTGGGGATAATGTATTAGTGTCACTTCCAGTAATAGGTGAACCTTGAAATGCAAGGTTTAGTGGACCTTATCAAATGCAAAGGAAATTGAGTGAGGGAAATTTGATAGGAACGCCAGACAGAAATAATTCTCACAGAGTGTGTCATGTGAATCTGCTCAAAACGTATTTTGACAGAGAAGGAAAGCAAGAGGAGAAGGTGCTAATGATAACAACAAAGAAGGAAGAACCAATTCAGAGGATTCATCCCAACACCATCGACCTCCTACTGTCAAGCCAATTTTGTAACTGCATTTACTTTGCAATAGTCCACACATAACCGTTGGGCGCTTTCTGGCTTTGGCACCATGGCTCAGGGTGAGTTCCAGTCACTGTAACTCACTTCGATTCTGCCATCTTGGAGCATATGTGCAAACTCCTTCTGAATCTGTGCCAACTTTAGAGAGTTATGCCTATAAGGATGTTTCTTAATCGTAACAGCATCTCCTATATCTATGCACAATTAGGTAAGTACTTCCCAGTTAATTTCCACATATCTCCCCATGTGATAGTATTAACTCGTTCATTTCGATTTTTCTCAGGAAGGTAACACAGTAATTTACCTCAATTTTAGACTACTTCATTATTGTCCAATTTAACTTGAGGAATATCCAATGAGATCTTGAGCAACTGGGAAAATGGGCTGAGGATTGGCAGGTAGAGCTTAATGCAAATAAATGTGAGATGTTGCATTTTGTTAGGCAAACTAGTATAGGATTTATACCGTTAACCGTCGGGCATTGTGGAGTGTAATCAAACAGAGAGACCAAGGGTGCAGGTACATAGTTCCTTGAAAGTGGAGTCGCAGGTCGACAGTGCAGTGAAGAAGGCATTAGGCACGCTTACCTTCATCGGTCAGAGCACTGAGTACAGAAATTGGGACATCATTTTGTGGCTGTTCAAGAGAACGTTAAAGCCACATTTGAGTACTGTGTACAATTCTTGTCGCCATGTTATAGGAAGGACGTTATAACCTTGAAAGGGGACAAAAGTATTTAAAATTATGTGACAGAGATGGGAGGTTTTGAGATATATGGAAAGGATGGGATTTTGTTCCTTTTGCATAGGAGACTGAGGGTGACCTTACAGAGGTTCATAAAATCGTGAGTGGCATGGAGAGGATGAATAGCAAAGGTCTTTTTCCCAGGGTGAGCGTGTCCAAATCCAAGCAGGATAGGGTTAAGGTGAAAGGGAAGAGATTTAAAAGAGATCTAAGGGCAGCTGTTTCTCACAGAGAGCGCTACAGAGACATGTAGCGAGATGTCAGAGGAACTGGCATTGGTGAGTGGAATTACAACAATTGAAAGACATTCTGATGTGTACATGAATAGGAAATGTTTGGAGGGGTATGTGCCAACAGCAGAAAAATAGAACTCGCTCGGTTTAGGAAACCTGGTGAGCATGGATGAGCTGGGCCCAAGGGTCTGTTTGCACACTGTATGACTAAGAGTCTATGACTTGCAAACTCCTCTTTCAGCACTAATTCCTAATTGCACTCAATTCATTTTCAAGTCAAAACCGCTCTGTAAATACCTTCAATGATATAACTCTGTGAACTTTCTTAAATACAGAATTCCTGACATTGATGTGGTGCTGTAGACCATAGAAGAAGCAGTATTATATTCAAGCACAATCTGTAACTTTTTGACTGGGATAACCCCTCAGTCTGCCATTACCACCAAGATGAAAACTCTGACATTTCCCTCACAAAGCCGAAAATTACTTAGCTACGTCCAATTCCCAAAGAGAAGAATAGTTACAATCTGACCAATTTCCACACCCTCAGTGCCATAATGTCACATTAGTGGTTGTTTTTTTTTCTGACAGAGCTGTCAAGCAGCACAGAAATAACGTGCTCATTGTGGTTTCCGATAGGTCACCATGTGGAGATGGTGCTGTTGCGGAAATGTCACTGGATTACTAATCCAGACGAGGCTAATGCTCTGGCAGCTGGTGGAAGTTAAAAACAATTAATAACATATCGAGATTTAAAATCTGGTATCATTAATAGTGACCTTGAAGCCAATATTGATTGTAAACAGCAGTTTCCTTCCCGAATGTACTTTCAGGATGTGAATCTCCTGCACTTCCTTGGTCTGGCCTAAAAGTGACTCCAGACACACAGACGTATGATAAACTCTTCAATGGTCTCTAAAATAGTCATGCAAGACACTTCAGTGTACCAAAGTACCCCGAGGTTTGGAAGGATAAAACCGACAGAAAGCTTGGTGTCAGAAAAGGGAATGGGAAACAGAGTCCTGTTGACACTGCAGAGATCTCCTTTTTAACATCTGAGAGCTTGTAACAGTTGTATTCCAACTGTCTCCTGATTCCTTTAGTGTCCAGAAATTCTTATTTATATTCGGTGTCCTGACTTTCACAACCTTATATGGGAGAGAACGCCCCAGGTTCACCAGTATCTGAGGACAGACATTTATTCACATCTCAATGCAGTGTGACCTGCCTGTACATAATACTGTGGCCCCTTGTTTTTGACGTCCAAGCCAAGGAAATTATCAGCTCTACTTCCAATCTGTCGGTGTTTTATATATTTCACTGAGAACTCCACTCATTTTCCTAAACCCCATGGATACAGGCCCAGTCGCCCCAAACTCTGCTCCCACAACAAGCCTGTCACCTAAGAGATCAGTCTGGTCATCCTTCACTGCACTCCCTCAATATCCTTTATGAAGTGAGGAGACGAAAATTGCATACAACACTGCACAATGTTCGAGATGGTGTCTCACAAAGGCCCTTTCCAGCTTCAGTACGACACCCATATTCCTGAACTCAAATCCCCCCGAAGTGATGTCCATTACACCATTTATCTTCCTACCTGCTTTCTTTGCTGTAATATTGCTGTCAGTTACTGGTGTACAGGGAGATCCAGATACTTTTCAATATTACATCTCCCCACTTGGTTTATGCACGCTGGTCAGTTTGCCAATGTCATTTCCAGCATTGATTTCTAGGTTAAGGACTCACTGCCCTGCACTGACCTCGAAGGTCTGCATAGAAGACACAAAAAAAGAGCATAAATACCTTTAAAGATCAACATGTTTTAACTAATCCTTTTTAAAATGATAAGATGCCGTTCTATTGATCCCCCACCAAAGTACACACCGTCACATCCACCCCATTGCTCTTCATCTGCCATGCATTTGTCCAGTCACTCCACTTGTCTCAATCACCTTGGAGCTTTTTTTTGCATACTCCTCACCCACTCACAATCCGACCTCATTTAGTGCTGTCAACAGACTGGGAAATATTGCATTTGATTCTTTCAACTAAATTTTTGCCATGCATTGGAATAGTAAGAGCCCAAGCACCAATCCCTACGACACGCCATTATCGTTTACTTCAAAACATATTGCTTTATTCCTGTTCACTGTTTCCTGTCAGCTCTCCTACTCTAAAACCATGTCGGTATTTTAGCCCCAACCCTGTAACATTTGCCTTAGCACAATAAGCCAGAGTCTGTACCATTATCTTTCTGAAAATTCAAATGCATCGCATCCTTTGATTCGCCGTATGTATCAACCAGTCCGTTTCTCAAATATGATTATCATTTCATATTGACCCATTACATAAGAACTAGGAGCATCAATAAGATCATGGCCTCAGCTCCACGTACGCGCCCACTCACCATAACCTTTTGTTCCTTTACTGCTCAAAATATTATCTATCTGAGCTTCAAAAGCATTCAATGATAAAGCCTCAACTATTTTACTGGGCAGGGAATTCCACAGATTTACAACCTTTTTGGTCAATAAGTTCCTTCTCAGTTCAATGCTAAATCTGCTCCACATAATTTTGAGATTTGTTCTAATTTCACCGGCTACTGGAATCATCCTCTTTATTTCCATCTTATCTGTTCCCTTCCCAATTATATTTGTTTATATCCGATCCTCCATGATTCTTTCAAATTCCAATCAATATATAATTCCAGTCTACTCAGTCTCTCCTCATACACCAAACGCCTCAACTCTGAAACCAACTTAGCGAACCTCCTCTGCATCCACTGTAGTGCCAGGATATACTTTCTCAAGTTGGGAGATCAAATCTGCACACAGTATTGCAGATGTGGCCTCCCCAGCACCCTGTCCAGCAGCAACATAATCTCCCTGTGTTTAAACTCAATCCCTTTCTCAAAGAAGTACAACATTCCATTTGACGTGATAATAACCTGCTGCACCTGCAGACCAACTTCTTTGATTCATGCACGAGGACACTCAGCTACCTCTGCACAGACGCTGTCTTTTTTACTGTTATTTCGACCAAAACGGATGACTTCACATTTATTATAATTGTACTCAATCTGCCAGACCTTTGCCCACTCACTTAAACTACTTATGTCGTTTTGTAAAGTTTATCAGTCCTCTGCACATTTGCTCAGCCATTCATTTCCATATCATCTGCAATCTTTGAGACATTACACGTGGTCCCCAGCTCTAAATCGACGATGTAAGCTGCGAATAATTGCTGTCCCAGCACTGATCCCAGAGGCACACCTCTAGCCACTGATCAGCAACCAGAAAAACACTCATTTATTCCCACTCTATGTTTCCTGTTAGTTAACCAATCCTCTACCAATGTGAATACATTACCCATAACGCCACGCATCTTTCCCTTATGCAGCAGCTTTTTTTTTTCTTTGGCGGCACTGTGTCCAATGCCTTTTGTAAATGTCGGTACACCACATGTTCTAGGATCCCCCTGGTCATAATGTCTTCATAAAGCTCCAGTAAATTTGTTAATCATGACCTGCCTTTCATGAACTGATGCTGTGTCTGTCCAACGGAATAATTTCGAACTCGATGCATTGCTATTTTTTCTTTGATTACAGATTGAAGTATTTTCCCCACTACACTTGTTAGGCTAACCGGTCTATAATTCCCCACATTTTTTTCTACCCTTTTTAAACAATGGTGTCTGATTTCCTGTTTTCTAATCTGCTGGAACTGCGCGAGAGTCCAGTGATTTTAGAAACATTCCACAAATGCATTTGCTATTTCTTCCACCACCTCTGCTAGTACCCTTGGATGCATTCCATCAGGGCCGGGAGACTTATCTACCTTTAGATCCATTAGCTTGCCCAACACTATCTCTCTTGTGGGAATGGCAGTTTCCAGGTCTTCAAATACCTTCCTCTCTTTGACAATTCTGGCACGTTATTAGTGTCCTTCACTGTGAAAACCGAATAAATATCTGTTCAATTCCTCGGCCATTTCCTCATTGAATCCCCCTTCTCACCCTCTTAAGGACCAATGGTTACCTTCGCCATTCTTTTCATTTCATGTACTTTTAGAATGTTTTGCTGTCTGTTTTTCTTTTACATTCTGAGGTACTTTAATCTTATAATCTATCTATCTGATGTTTCCAGATAGTTTTTTTTTTGTTGCTTTCTTTTAACATTTATAGTTTTCTCAATCGTCTAGTTTCCCATTGGTCTTTGCCATTATTTATGCCATTTATTTTATTTTGATAGCCTCCCTTATTTCATGAGACATCCATGGCAGCTTACCCTTTTCCGACAATCCTTCCATTTCACTGTTATATGCTGGTGCTTACCATTTGGAAAAACTGCTTTGAAAGCCTGCCAGTGTTCATCAATGGTTCCCCCTTAATGTCTTTGCTTCCAGCCACCTTAGCCAACTCCTCCCTCATCCTATTGTAGTCTCCTTTGATTCAGCACAGGACCCTGGCATTGGACTTTATCTTCTCACCGTCCATCTGTACTCTAAATTCAACCATACTTTCAGTCCCATTAATATCTCCCAAAACACTTATTTACTATTTTCATTCTTTTTCTCTCGTGACTTAAGCTTGCCAGTCTTGCTGGGAAGATTTGATTTGTTTGGGTATTTTCGTCTCTGAAGATTGAACTGAAGTATTTGCTTCATAGTTCGCTATTGCCCTGTTCTCTATTCTCCTTCATCTGGGTTCAGACTGTAACTAAGTCTGCACGTGTTTTCTCTAACTTTTCCATTGACATTTCACTCCTATTATTCTCATAAGATTCTCTTCAGAAGCCCATCAATTCGTGTCAACACCATACAATCACTGGAGCATAGTCCTTGTACCGTCAGAAATACAACATGCATTATAGTAGTCCCACTCTACGACATGAAGCCCATAGCTGTGAATGTTATGACAGTTCCAGACCGTGTCCAAGTCCTATTTAGAAGGTATGAGGTTACCAGGACAACTCTACCTCAGGAAGTGCATTGCAGACCCCAACACCCTCTGGGTGAAAAACAATCCGCAAATCCTCTCTAATTCTCAAACCCTTCACGTTAAAAGTGTGCTCCCCTGTTCTTGCCACTTTGACTAAAAGGAACAACTGCTGTGTATCCATCCTGTCCAAGACCGTCGTAATCTTATCCTTCTGAATCACGTCCCCTCAACCTTCTCTGCTCCAAAGTAAATAACCCGACCTTATCCAGCCCCTCTTCATGGCTGATATGTTCAATTCCCGGGAACATCCTGGTGAATCTCCTCTGCACCCCCTCCAGTGGAACCAAATCCTCGCTTTAATGTGGCTCCCAGAACGCCACAAAATATTCCATCGTGGCCGAAACAAAGTCCCGTACAGCTCTTATGATCTATGCCACGATGAGTCAGGGCTATTTACTATTCCCAATGCCTACTTAACTCCACTACTACCCTGGCTAGTCACATTCAGGGATGTGTGGAGAAGCAGCATCTTAGCTTCTTGATGTGCTGCTATTCATTGAGTACTCCCCTGTCTAGTTCCTTCTTCCAAAGTGCATCACCTCATATTTATCAGGGTTGCATTCTATCAGCCATTGATCTGCCCATCTGACCATTTCGTCTCTACCTCCCTGTAAGATAAGGCTTTCCTACACACTGCCAATCACCTGGTCAATCTTTGTGTCGAACATACACTTATTTAACACACTTTCCCTTCCCCCCTCCACATTCACATCTGCATCATTTATGAATACCACAAATAATAAGGGATACAGCAAGGGGTACACCAGGGGTCACAGGTCTCCAGTCACACAAACAGTCTTATTCCACCACCCTCTGTCTCCTGCCCCGAAGACAATTCGAATGTCATTTATCAAGTTACCCTTGATACTATGGAATTGAACTTTCTTTTTTCAGTTTTGCATGTGAGGCTTTGTTAAAGGCGTTGCTGAAGAAAAAAACATAGAAACAACTTCCTCGAAAAATATCAATAAAATTTGTTCGGCGTGACCATCCTCTGACAAGTTCATGCTGACTATGCCTGATCATACATTCCCTGGTTATTCTGTTCTGCATGATGTCCTTGTGGAATACCTTGGTACTCTTGCTCTCACTTGTCAATGCCCCTGCGTTCATTACTCCCCTCTGTGTGTTTTTTAAAAATGTTTCATTTCGATTACCTCTCATACTCTGAAACTCTCTCGAACACAGGCGGAGTTTCCTCATCAGACAAACTTGCTACCTGAGGGATTGATCTCGAGAATGTCCTAACAGACCTTACAATGTTTTCATAAATAACAACCATTGTCTGTCTTTCATTAAATCATTTAAATATACTTTTCAAATTCACTGAAGCCAAATTTATCCTCGTATCTTAATGGCATGCATGACTCAGGTAAGGACCAGTAATATAAGAAAGAAAACTGCTTTGTATTCAGATGTCATTTAAATTCAAAATATTAAGCTTACTATTCCCAAAAGCTCCTTTCCAACAAATTCTTTAATGACATCTTCTGATCACACATCAGTAATTCCAAAACAGCCTGATCTCTAGCTCGGTGGTCAACATATTGTCAAAACAACCCATCTCATAAACGGTCATGAAATCCTTTTTCCCAGCATTAACATTCACTTGGGTTAACTTGTTCAGATATAACTTGAAGCTGTCCATTATTACTGCAGTACCCACAAACTTATATCTAATTTCCTGTTTTATAACATACCCAACATTTGTATCACAATTTTGACTTTGATATATAACTCTCATCAATGTTTGCTGTTTCAAAGCTCCACCTCACCAGCTTCCATGGAATCTGAGTGACGTGGGCTCTGGGGAGATTAACGCTAGATTCCGGCGAGATGTTTGGCAAGGCATATCTCAAAATTGATATCATCTCAACACACCTAACATGTTCTTCTCAAGTGTCATTGTGACATTATCACCAGATCTCCAGTTATGCTGGTGGAGTAGAGAAGGACAATGATCTTTCAGCAATGCTGTGTATTCCCCAGAGAGCTGAGCCTGCTCTAACCTGGGTGGGAACCTTACAGTAGGCTGGCAAAGTGCTGCTGCTGCTGCTGTATAGGGTCTCTGTGAGATCACATCTCGAGTAGTGTGAACAGAGTTACTTTCTTCACTGAGGAAAGGATATTGGAATTAACTCGAAGATTGTTCCCTCAACTAATTTCTGCAAGAATCTCTACAGTGTGGAAGCAGTCCATTTGACCCATCGACAACAGACTGATCGTCCGAAGACCATCTCATCCAAACCCCACCACCCACCCCACCCAATCTTTATAACCTGGCATTTTCCATGACTGATGCACCTAGCCTCCACAACTCCGGACATTATGGGTAATTTAGCGTGGCTAATCTACCTTACCTACATATCTTGGGACTGCGGGAGGAAATTGGAGACTGTATTTGAACATGAATCTCTGGTGCAGTGAGGCAGCAGTGTTAACCACTGAGCTACCCAATGTGAGCAACACAACTTGCCTGAATATTTCAACTCTTGAAAAGTGACAGTTGAGTAGGGAGATTCCATAAGTCCCCAAAACTGTTGTTGAGCGACAGGAGGAGGGCATTGAGATCTTGAACGGTTTGGTCAGGAACAGGAGCAGGACATGCAAGACATCGAGACTATAATATAGAGACAGCAGGAGGACATTCAGCCTAGTAGGTGTGTAAAGCAGGAACAGAATGAGTCCAATCAGCCACTCATCCCTTTTACACAGCAATTGGTGCAGATCTTTTACAGTCTTGTGCCTGTTACATGGGAATTGTGAAATGAAACGTAGAGGTTATAGAAAACAAAGAACTTAGAATAACCAGCTTCTCTAGGGAATGAAAAGTAATGAGAAATTTATTGATAATGAAGGCAAATTGTTAGAATTAGTTCTGAAGGAATTAATCGCAAGATATTTTCAAAGTCAAGACACAATCCAACACAATCAACATAGCTTTATAAAGGATAAATTATGTTTGAATGATTTGACTAGCTTTCTTAAAAATTGACAAACAAGATTTCCAGACAACAGTGTGTAACGTGCTTCACAAAAGATTAATATGCACGAGATCACATGGGGAAAGGAAAGATTTATTTGCTAAGAGACATTATTGGCTAAGCAATAAAAAGCTGTGATATGGAGCCGCTGGGACTGGGTCAGACAAGGTCAAAATTCACACTACAGTAGGCTTTAGTGAAACGGGTTTATTTGAAAACACAAGCTTCCATAGCGCTGCTCCTTCATTAAGTGTTAGAGGGAGAGGACTACCTTAAATACAGAATTTATAAAGATTGTACAACTCATGTGCATGAAAGGTACGCACCTAAGATGGCTCTTAAATCCTTAATCACTTAGAATGGAGGTTCATGTCTTGATTGTTTAAACGCAAATCGCAGAATTTGTTTCAAATCACTGCCTGGAATACCTTCAGGCATTATTGATGTAAAAGAGGTGACCCCTCCGGTCAGACAATGTATTTCTGGCAAGAGATCTTGTTTGGAGTCTGTCTGTGTCTTCGCCTGGAGTCAAATTGGGCTTGCTCCCAAAATACGAGTTCATAAAATACAGCATTGACTGACTGCCTCCAACTTGTATGTTTTTGGAACAAAATAAAGTGTAACTGCAAATGCAAACGTGCACATGCAAATTCACCCACAAATTTATACGTGCATTCATATGTGTGTGAAGGAGGGAGTCTGTGTGAAGGGCAGAGAGACAATGTGTGGAAGTGAGAGAGACTAAGGTGGTATGTGTGTGTGAGTACAGGAGGGAAACAGAGTGAATGTGGGCATGGGTGTAACAGAGCAAAGTGTGCGTGTGCACACGTGGGACAGGAGGATTATAAATGTGCGTGTGTGTGCAGCGGATAGGGAGCGTCTGCATCAGTGTATGTAAAGGAGGGAGTGAGAACGTGTGCTTGCCCAGACTAAGACACAGACAAATTTGGCAGATCCATTTCCCCACACACTCACTCCGTCGTTTCAGAGCTTCCCCTCTCTGCACCCTCTGCTCCATTGTTATTCATGTTGCAGACCCAGATGCTGTAACTACAGTCCTCATGCTGTATCGAGAGTTGGGTCACAAAATCCTCAGGTCTCCCTGAATGTCTGACGTCGCTCACAGCGCAATCTCCAGCAAACCATCCCCAGCAGCTCCACTAACTTTTCAATAACAGGAGACAGTCAGAAGCCCCTGAGCTACAAGTTCGATGCCTGCTCCTTTACAATAATATTCGAGGAACTTCCTCGTTTAACTGATCGCATGATCAGCTGAGAGGGACAAACATAGGTGTTCAGTGGACAGGCACAGACCAACTTTCAAAGGCGTGAGTCAAAGCTACTGGAATCCCCATGCCCTACATGGAACACCACATGGGACACAGCGGGAAGTGAACAACAGTCCGACACACAACATTTCAATGTTTTTGATCTTCATAATGCCACCACTCGATGCACGAAATAGCCAAAAACCAAAGCCAGGGAAAGATACAGAGAGAAAAAAAAACAAATAATTAAGAAACTGATAACTTCGAGAAAATATGATTAAGGAGGCATGGGAATGGACGTAACTGGAGAAGTGGAAGATGTAAACGGGGAGGAGCAATGGGATAAAAAAGGAACCAAATTACATAAATATCGTGTATTCGTTGAATTCAGTGTGTGTTCCTGCCTTGTAGACAGTGGGCATCACACCCACTTGCAAAAGTAAAATAAAGGACACTACTGATGCAGATTTTGTCTCGGACCAAAATTATTGAAGTGAGTGAGCTTTGTTTCTCACAACTGGGGGCTATCTGGAATGTTTTTCCATCTCCGGGGGGAGTGGCTGGCCCTGGACACTGGAAAGACGCGTCCTGTTCCCAATTAAGGAGCAGTCTCTTGTCCCAGTTTGGTCCGCTCCCTTGGGTGACTGGTATGAAACCCACAAGAGCGACATTTGAATCAGACAGTGACAGGAGGTCGATAGAAAATATGATGAAATGGGGCCAGGCAACTCTGTACACAGACCAAGGTAAGAAAACTGGCTTTTAAGTATTGCCTTGGTGGCCGGGAAAAGAGGTATTTAATCGCTGAGGGAATGGCGAGGGCCCGGGAAATGGGGGGTAGGCAGAGTAACTGTCACGGTGGAAAGGAAGAAAAAGTCTCTGGCAACATTACTCCTGAAAGTCCATTGGGGAGGATGTTGCATGAATGGACAAGCAATACTTGTACAAGGGCAAAAGATAAAAAGAAAATGATTAAATGTTGTTGTTTGTTCTGGACAGCCTTCATCCGGCTGTCTTCTGGTGAAAGTATGGTTCGGACGAGGATTGGGTAAGTCAATATTTAGATTTGTATGTGAATAAAAAACAACCTTTTAGTCAAGAGGAGGTGGACAATGCGTCCTGTTGGAAGGGCAGTTTGGGAATGATGGTAGTAAAGATAAGGGATTCCCCCTATGCCCCATCCCGTCCCTGGGATCATCCTGGCTGCTCCCCCCCCGTACCATAAAATCAGATTAGGTGAAAATGGGGGAGGAGGAGAGACAGACAGACAGGGACAGGGAACGGATGACTTACAAGAGGAGGACGAAGGGGCGGTGGACCGGGATGTCGTTGTTCCCGACCATCAATCCGCAACAAAAGGAAGGGAAGATAAAGTAGATGTAGAGGAGGCCTCCGGAGGATCTAAACCAAAGCTGAAGGGGGAAAAACAAAAACAGGAAAAGGGGAAGAACGTAACGAATTATCCCTTTCGGGAAGTACCAATAGGGGACAAAGAGATTGGGTTTGTAAGCGCCCCCCTCACCAGTGGGTTGAGGATCCGGTAGGGTTGTCTGAAAAAAAAATGATCAATTTTTTGGGCCCAGTCTGTATACCTGGGCTGAGTTAATGTCTAGTTTGAATATACCATTCACTGGGGAAGAGGACTTATACGAGGAGCAGCCATTAAAATATGGGACAGGGAACACCCCATTGGAGATGGGGATGCTGGACAGGGAGAGATGAAGTTTCCCCTCAGAGACCCCCAGTGGGAAAATCAAAACCCGGAGCATAGAGAAGAAATGAACGAATTGAAAAACCTGATTCTAAAAGGAATAAGAGAGGCAGTTCCGAAGTCGCAGAATTTGACTAAAGTCTTTGAAGTTAGACAGGAGAAAGATGAGACTCCCTCACCATAGAAAGTAGGAATGTGAACACGGTCAATTACTGTTTCCGGGGTAAAAGGGGAAGGATTTACTTTTCCAGTATTTGAACTTGTGATGATAGAAAGTCCGAAGGATACAGTCACAGGGAAACTGTTGTATATCCCTGATATAGGAAGTAACTAACTAGGGAGAGATTTAATTATCCTTTTTGAACTGGAGATTTGAATTCAGGAAAAAGAATTAGTTGTACAAATGGCAATGTTGACAGAAGATGTGGAGAGCATGGTAGACCCTATTATAGAACATAGAACATAGAAGGATACAGCGCAGTACAGGCCCTTCGGCCCTCGATGTTGCGCCGACCGAGTCCTACCTAACCTATACTAGCCCAATAACTTCCAAATGCCTATCCAATGCCCGCTTAAATGAACATAAAGAAGGAGAGTTCACCACTGATACGGGCAGGGCATTCCATGAACTCACAACCCGCTGTGTGAAGAATCTACCCCTAACATCTGTCCTATACCTACCACCCCTTAATTTAAAGCTATGTCCCCTAGTAACACCTGACTCCATTAGCGGTAATCTAATCTATTATATGGGCTAGAGAAGGGAATTGTGCAAAATTACAGATCCTTCCCCTAGAAATAAGTTTAAAAAGGAAAGGGGTCATTGTTTATGAGCAACAATATCCCATTTCCATAGAAGGTAAACGAAGACTGCAGCCAGAAAGTGAGGCGCTAGAGATGGACTGTTGGAGCCATGTATGTTTCCTTATAATATCCTAAATCTACCAGTGAGAAAATCCGATGGAACTTATCGATTGCTGCAGGATTTGAGAACATTGAATCGAATAGTACAGATCAGGCACCCAGTGGTGCCAAATCCCTATACGTTATTAAGTAAGATCCCTCATGACTACAAATGGTTTAGTGTGATAGATTTAAAGGATGCCTTTTAGGCTTGTCCCTTGGCGGAGGAAAGTAGGATTTTTTTTGCCTTTGAATGGGAAGACCCCAAGACAGGACAGAAACAACAATACCGGTGGACCGCGCTCCCCAGGGTTTTATGGAATGTAGGACAGATGTTAGAACAAATAGTGGAGAAATTTAGCAGCCCCAAGGGAACTGTTGCAGTATGTAGACGACCTCTTAGTAACAGGAAAGAGAAGAGAAAGAGTAGTAGAAGCCACTAAAAAAAATTGAATTTCCTGGGTCAGCAAAATACAATGTGTGGAACGAGAAGTGAAATACTTGGGACATTTATTTATTGAGGGAAAGCGAAAGAAATGCCTGAAACGGTTAGAGGGAACAGTGGGGATTCCGCTGCCCAGGACTAAACGGGAATTACATTTTTTTTGGGTTTAATGGGATATTGCAGATTGTGGATTGATTCTTATGCTCAACAGACTAATAAATTATATCTCAAACTATTAGAGAAGGAAACAAAGTGTCTGAGTTGGGAAGAAGAGGAAAAAGAACTACTTAAGAATTCAAAAGAGATCTGATCCATGCCCCCATGTTAGCCTTACCTTCTCAAGATAAACCTTTCCACATCTTTGCTACCGTAGATAAGGGAGTGGCTTTGGGAGTATTAACCCAGAGGTGGGGAGGAATGAGACAGCCAGTAGCATATCTTTCGAAGCTATTGGATCCAGTATCCCGGGGTGGCCTGAGTGTGTGCATGCTGTGGCTGCCATTGCACTGTTGTAGGAGGAAAGCAGAAACCTTACATTTGGAGGAACCGTAATAGTAAGCACCCCACACCAAGTGAGAACGATCCTAAACCAAAACGCTGGACGATGGTTGACAGACTCGTGGGTTCTGAAATATGTGGCAATATTAATAGAAAAGGATGATTTAGTGTTGGTCACGGGCAATTGTTTAAATCCAGCTGCCTTTCTTTGGAAAGAGGAAGGAGAATCTCCTCAGAATCCAGAGCACGACTGCCTATAGAATACCAAACTAAGGTCCACATGGACCTGAGAGATGTGCCGCTTCATGTAGGGTCTAGACTTTTTATAGATGGATCATCCCGGGTGACTGAAGGGAAAAGACAGAATGGGTATGCAGTGTAGACGGGACAAAAGGTACTGTGGTAGAGGCAAGAAGGTTGCCAAATGGGTGACCAGCTCAGACCTGCGAACGCTACGCATTGGAAAGAGCCCTTAAGACGTTAGAAAATAAAGAGGGAGCAGCATACAGTGACTCTAAATATGCATTTGGTGTTGTGCACATTTTTGGAAAGATATGGCAGGAAAGAGGACTGATCAATAGCCGGGGAAAGGAATTAGCACATGAGGAGTTGATTAAACGGATCTTGGAATCCCTAATACTCCCCCGAGAAATATTGGTAGTGCATGTAAATGGTCATCAGAAAGGAAATGAACCAGAAGTTAGGGGGAATACATTAGCCGATGAAGTGGCTAAGGAAGCAGGCCAGAACCCACAAGGAGCGCTGAATCATTCCCTAATATCTACTGTTCCTGATCTCCGGAAGCTCCGATATTTACTGAAAGAGAAGAGAAAGAATTGAAAGATTTTGGGGCCGCAAAAAACAGCAGACGGGCAATGGGTGTTACCTGATGGAAAGGAAATGTTAAACAAAATGATGATACGAGGGATTATGACTGTCCTACATCAAGGCAGCCATTGGGGAGTACAAGCAATATATGATTTAGGTCTTAGGGATTATGGATGTAAAGGAATACATACAATTGCTAAACAAATATGTGAGGGATGTATAATATGCAGAAAGGTAAATAAGAAAGTCTTGAGAAAACAGACCCCGGGAGGAAGAGACCCAGGATTGAGACCCTTCCAGAGTATACAAGTAGATTATACTGAACTACCCAGAGTAGGAAGATTAAAATATATGCTGGTCATAGTAGATCATTTATCCGGTTGGGTTGAGGCATACCCCTGAGCTACTGCCACTGCGAGTGTGGTGTCTAAAACAATAGTAGAGCACATAATTCCGCGATATGGGCCAGTGAACCGTATAGATTCCGACCAAGGAACTCATTTTACCTCTAAAGTGTTACAGGAGATAATGAAAGGGTTGGAAATTTCCTGGGAGTTCCATGCTCCATGGCACCCATCATCATCAGGAAGGTTTGAGAGAATGAACCAAACACTCAAACGACAGCTCTCTAAATTGATAATAGTAGCCAGACTGCCTTGGACCAAATGTTTACTGATAGCTCTCTTGCGAGTACGAACAGCCCCAACGAAAGATTTGGGACTATCCCCCGATGAAATCATATTTGGATTACCTTATCTGGGAACGAACGGAGAATTGACAATTCCCGAAACTAAAGAAATGTTCTAAAGAAGTATTTACTGGGCTTGTCCACTTCTTTGTCTCTCCTCAGGAAACAGAGTTTATTGGCACAGACTCCGCCCCTTGAATTCACCATCCATCCCATCCGGCCAGGAGATTGGGTCTTAGTAAAATCATGGACAGAGACTAAATTGCAGCCGGACTGGGAAGGGCCGTATCAGGATCCTTTGACTACCGAGACGGCAATAAGGACGGCGGAGAAAGGCTGGACTCACTACACTCAGATCAAAGGGCCAGTGAAATCTCCAGTTGAGGAAGAAGTCTGGACAGCCAAATCAACGCAAGACCCGCTGAAACTCAGGGTGAAGAGCCTTAGAGTAACTGATAATACAGTGGCGACGCGAGCGCGGGATTATTTCTGTAGGATTGTGTATTAAGTTTTTTTGTGATTCAGCACAATTTTTAGAATGCTGTGGATGCTTTGATTTATGTTGCTAGCTCTCTTGGTATTGGGATTTTGTCAAATATAATTTTCATATGTGTTATTAACGGTCCCTGCGTCTGATAATCCCCAAGTAATAGACCTGATGCATGTAGCTTAGTAAATTGTGGGGATGTAGATAATCAGAGACAGTACCGTTGCTCAAAGATACATCTTAAGTCCTTTGGGGATGGTACTTGGTATAATGGTCTTGTCACAATACACCGGGCCAACTTCCAATCACCTCTCAATTGTCCTGATAAAGAGCATAGCCCTATATACCTCATGATAAAGAAAACCGCATGGCACAAAGCAATTCTCGAGGTGGCAGGGCACCTATGAGATACAATTAGATGAAACATTTGGGATAGAAATGTAAGCAAACGGGAAAGACTTTTCGGGCCGTTGTTTTCAAATTAGCGTAGGACAGGGAATACAAGTAGAACTATTGGATAATGAGGTACAACCTTTCACCCCTCCTGATGATCCTAAAGTAGTAAAAATTATAGAGATAAAGGACTTTAAACAGACCATCGAAATAGAAATTGGATATGGGGATGCAAGTGCCTGGTTTGAATGGGTAAAGTATACTGTAAAAAGTCTGAACAAGAGCAATTGCTATGCATGTGCCTCCGGTAGGCCATGTGGATCCCTTTCCACTTGGGTGGAAGCGAGAAAGAAAGGGCATGAAATGTATGATAGCCTTATACCAGGATGAGACTGCATGGAATGATAGGAATTGTACCTCCCTTTCTCTGATATTCCCTCCCTTGGAGAAGAAAGATTTAAAAGCACCACACACCCCCCCGCCTACGTTTTCAGCCGCAGTTGGAAATCACACATCATGTGTTCGTAGATGAGGTACAAATTGGTCCAGAGACTTGGGGGAGCTGAAATTATGTACAGAGATTAAGACTGTCACTGAAACGGACAAGGGAGGGAACTACTCAGCACTAAAGGTTCCCCGAGCGGATCTGTGGAGGGACTGTGGAGGCAAAATATTGAGGCCCACCCTACCTGCAGATTGGAGAGGGATATGTGCAATTGTACAATTGGCAATTCCATTTACCCTGCCATTTGAGAAGGAAAAGACAGTAGGGAAAAAGGGAAAGTGTAAGAGATTACTGTTAGACAGTTCTTTCGATGATAGGATTTATCTGGACTCTATAGGAGTCCCTAGCGGGGGTACCTGATGAGTTCAAGGCTCGTAACCAGATTGCTGCAGGCTTTGAGTCAGCTCTCTTCTGCTTGGTAACAATTAATTAAAAGGTAGATTGGATAAATTACATTTTCTATAATCAGCGGTAATTTATAAATAATACAAGAGATGCGGTTAAACGTATATCAGAACAGCTTGATGTGACAAGTAGAATGGCATGGGAAAACAGAATGGCCCTTGATATAATTTTAGCAGAAAAAGGGTGTGTGTGTGTGATGTTAGGAAGAAGCCGTTGTACCTTGATTCCTATTATCATTGCGCCTGATGGTTGAATTACTCGTGCCTTAAGGGGATTGACTAACTTAGCAGAGGAACTGGCTGAGAATTCATGAGTAGACACATTTCACATGGGATGGCTTGAGTCATGGTTTGGAAAATGGAAGGGGGTGGTGGTTTCCATCCTTACTTCCCTGATAGTAGTAGTCAAAGTATTGGTGGCCATTGGCTGTTGTATCATACCCTGTTGTATCATACGAGGGCTCACCCAAAGTCTAATTGAGACAGCCTTAATGAAATACATGCCCCTAAAGGGAAATCAGGCAGAGGAAGTTTACCGACTAAATAATGAGGGGATGAGTGAGACCAAGATGGATAAAATCTCCGGAATGATGCTTGCGATTTTTGGGAGCGATGCTTAAAAGAAAAATGCAGAAGGTAACAAATGGCAATTAAAGAAAAAGGGGAAATTGTGGGATATAGATAAAGTAGTGTTACTTCTGCAATTATAATTACTTATGCAAGGCAAATGAACTCACACCAGTGTGTAATTGTTTCAACTAAGAGCTGAGTCATCAAGAATGCAAACTATGTGGAGGAAATACATAATTGTTTTTGTATCAGCTAAAATTGTTGGCAAAAAATGAAACGTGACTGCAAAACAATGGTAGATGTTACAGAGAAATAGATAAGGTGATGTGAGGATGTAGGTTAAGCCAGATATGCTTGTGCAAGCAGTAGTTATAAGCATCTGTTTCCCACTTTTACAGAAACACAGGAACAAACCCCAACTAAAAGGTCAAAAGGATCAGTATGGTTGGGGAAAGCACAGATAGAGGGAGTAGATAATGGTGAAGAAAGGATATACCTAACAATGGGCCGCAGCGGGATGTGGTCAAATGGCCTTGTGAGGTCAGAAATAAGCATTTTGTCACAGACAAGGCCGGATAAGGCAAGAGATAAACAGGAGTAATGGGTGCCGGTCTTAGAGAGGTGGAAGATGTAAACGGGGAGGAGCAATAGGATAAAAATAAGGAACCAAATTACATAAATATCGTGTATTAGTTGAATTAAGTGTGTGCGTGTCCCGGCCTTGTAGACAGTTGACATCACACCCTCTTGCATGGGTAAAATAAATGACACTACTGATTAAGATCTTGTCTCGGACTGAAATTATTGAAGTGAGTGAGCTTCGTTTCTCACACAACTATACCAGTCTCAGACTGATCTCGTTCCCCACTAGCTCGCTGGGTATCAATTCCAAACCCCTCGCCCCCAACCCAAGCAGCTCGAGCAAACCTCCCCATCAGAATATCAGTCCCCTTGCAATTCAGGTGCAACTGTTCCTTCTTATACAGGTCTCTTCTACCCCAGAAGAGATTCCATCGATTCAAAAATATGGATCCCTCTCCCCACCACCAGCTCCTCAGCCGCGCATTCATCTGCTCTACCCTTCTGTTCCTACTCCCACTGGGACACGACACTGGGAGGAATCCAGATATTACTGTTCTTGTGCAGTTGATCATATCAAGTCCACAAGTCAACCAATTGGGTGATGATTGCATCAGGTCTGTAAATCAATTACATCCAATTAATAATCCAATTAACTCGGCATTTTGATTACATCAGGTCATTGTCTATTACATATCTACCATTCGGATTCAAACACACGGTGCCTGTTCGCTGATGTGGTCACTTGTTTATCTTGTAACCTTTGTCCCTGAATATCCTGCGATCTGCTGAGGTTCTGTCCTGCTCACCCACATCAGTTAATCATTACCAATGTCTCCGTGGGCTAGCTGGTCTTTACTGATGCAGAGAGTCAATTACCTTAAAATATCTTATTAGACAATAGACAATAGACAATAGGTGCAGGAGTAGGCCATTCTGCCCTTCGAGCCTGCACCACCATTCAATATGATCATGGCTGATCATCCTTAATCTGTATCCTGTTCCTGCCTTATCTCCATAACCATTGATTCCACTATCCTTGAGAGCTCTCTCTAACTCTTTCTTAAATGAATCCAGAGACTGGGCCTCCACTGCCCTCTGGGGCAGAGCATTCCACACAACCACCATTCTCTGGCTGAAGACGTTTCTCCTCATCTCTCTCCTAAATGGTCTACCCCGCACTCACCCATCAACGGAAACATGTTTCCTGCCTCCAGAGTGTCCAATCCTTTAATAATGTTATGTGTCTCAATCAGATCCCCTCTCAGTCTTCTAAACTCAAGGGAATACAAGCCCAGTTGCTCCAGTCTTTCAGCGTAAGGTAGTCCTACCATTCCAGTAACTAACCTCGTGAACCTACGCTGCAGTCCCTCAATTGCCAGAATGTATTTCTTCAAATTTGGAAAGCAGAACTACACACAATACTCCAGGTGTGGTCTCACCGGGGCCCTGTACGGCTGCAGAAGCACCTCTTTGCTTCTGTACTCAATCTCTTTGGGAGTTCTTGTACACCAGTCAACGAAGGTAAGCATGCAGGTACAGCAGGTAGTGAAGAAGTCTAATAGCATGCTGGCCTTTATAACAAGAGGAATTGAGCATAGAAGCAAAGAAGTAGTAATCTGCCTTCCTGTTGTTGCCACCAAAGTGGATAGCCATACATTTATCTACATTAAACTGCATCTGCCATGCATCTGACAACTCACCTAACCTGTCCAGGTCACCCTGTAATCTCCTAACATCCGTCTCACATTTCACCCTGCCACCCAGCTTAGTATCATCAGCAAATTTGCTAATGTTATTACTAATACCATCTTCCATTTCATTAACAGATATTGTAAAAAGCTGCGGTCCCAGCACTGATCCCTGCGGTACCCCACTGGTCACTGCCTGCCATTCGGAAATGGAGCCGTTTATCACTACTCTTTGTTTCCTGTCAGCCAACCAACTTTCAACCCAAGTTAGTACTTTGCCCCCAATGCAATGCGCCCTAATTTTGCTCACTAACCTCCTATGTGGGACTTTATCAAAGCTTTCTGAAAGTCCAGGTACACTACATCTACTGGACCTCACTCGTCCATCTTCAGAGTTACATCCTCAAAAAATTCCAGAAGATTAGTCAAGCATGATTTCCCCTTCATAAATCCATGCTGACCCTGACCTATCCTGTTACTGCTATCCAGATGTGTTGTAATTTCATCCTTTATAATAGACTCCAGCATCTTTCCCACGACTGAGGTCAGACTAACTGGTCTATAATTTCCTGCTTTCTCTCTCCCACTTTTCTTAAAAAGTGGTATAATATTAGCCACCCTCCAATCCACAGGAACTGACCCTGAATCTATCGAACTCTGGAAAATAATCACCAATGCATCCACAATTTCTCGAGCCACCTCATTCAGTTCACTGGGGTGTACACTATCAGGCCCCGGAGACTTATCAACCTTCAGAACTAAAGTCTATCTAACACCAATTCCTGGCAAATATAAATTCTCTTAAGTTCAGGTACTTCAGCCACTGTTACTTCAGGGAGATTCCTTTTTGGAATGAACTGATCCTGCATCTTCTGCATTATACAAAGAAATATCCACCATTGTTCCTCCACTGTCATCCCTGCTAAGGTATTGCACCATTGAACTTTGGCCAGCTCCTCCCTCATAGCTCCACAGTTCCCTTTATTCAACAGAAATATTGTCACTTCCGATTGTACCCTCTCCATCTCAAATTGCAGATTGAAGGTTATTCTATTATGGGCACTACGTCCCAATGGCTCCTTCACTTCCATCAATTCTGGTTTATTGCACAATACCAGAGCCAGAATTGCATGTTGAAATCCCCCATAACAACTATAGTAACATATTTGCGACAGGCCAACTTCAGCTCCTGATTCATCTGACATCCGACATCCAGACTACTGTTTGGGGGCCTGTAGATAACTCCCAAGAGGGTCCTTTTACCCTTAGAATTTCTCAGCTCTATCTACACTGTCTCTACATCCCCTGATTCTAGGATCCCCGCGCAAGGGACTGAATATCATCCCTTACCAACATGGCCACCCTAACCCCTCTGCCCGATTGTCTGTCGTTACGAAAGCACGTGTAGCCTTGAAAATTCATTTCCCAGGCCCTGTCCACTGGAAGCCACGTCTCAGTTATCCCCACAATATCGTAGCTGCCAATTTCCGAAAGACCCGCAAGCTCACCCATCTTATTTTTAATTTGTTACTGTCCACTCCTATTTCAGTCAACCTTACAGCATGATCCCTTTTTGAGTTTTGTGCTGCAATGACACAGTTGTCTTTCTTGACTTCCTTTGTTCTAACTTTCCCTTCAATTTCCTTCTTAAACATCCAGTTTGTTTCCCCCCCCCCCCCCCCCGCTACTTAGTTTAAACGTAGCTGTGTTGCAGTAGCAAACCTGCCTGCCAGAATGCTGGTCCCCAGCCTATTAAGGTGCCAACCATCTCTCTTATATAAATTATGCTTACCACAAAACATACCTCAGTGATCCAAGAATTTAAATCCTTGTTTCCTGCACCAGTCCCCCAGCCACACGTTCAAGTCCATTATCTCCCTATTTCTGGCCTCACCAGCCCGAGGAACTGGAAGCAAACCGGAGATAACTACCTTGGACGTCCTGCTTTTCAGCCTTCTTCCTAGTTCTCCGAAGTCCCGCTGTAGTATGCTCCTCCTCTTCCTCCCGACATCATTTGTGCAAAAATGTACCGATGATTTGGAGATGCCGGTGTTGGACTGGGGTGTACAAAGTTAAAAATCAGCGAGGTAAAAACAATGAGTGCAGATGCTGGAAACCAGATTCTGGATTAGTGATGCTGGAAGAGCACAACAGTTCAGGCAACATCCAAAGAGCAGCAAAATCGGCGTTTCGGGCAAAAACCCTTCATCAGGAATAAAGACAGTGAGCCTGAAGCGTGGAGAGGAGGGTGGGGTGGGGAGAAAGTAGCATAGAGTACAATGGGTGAGTGGGGGAAGTGATGAAGGTGATAGGTCACGGAGGAGAGGGTGGAGTGGATAGGTGGTAAAGGAGATAGGCAGGTAGGACAAGTGATGGGGACAGTGCTGAGCTGGAAGTTTGGAACTGGGGTGAGCTGACACAACACCAGATTATAGTCCAACAGGTTTAATTGGAAGCACACTAGCTTTCGGAGCGATACTCCTTCATCGGGTGATTGTGGAGGGCTCGATCATAACACAGAATTCATAGCAAAAAATTGCAATGTAATTAATTTTTGCGATAAATTCTGTGTTACGATCGAGCCCTCCACAATCACCTGATGAAGGAGCGTCGCTCCGAAAGCTAGTGTGCTTCCAATTAAACCTGTTGGACTATAACCTGGTGTTGTGTGATTTTTAACAATTTGTGCCGACATGTATCACCAGAGACATGTACCATATCCTACGGTTGTGTAAGATATTGTGCTGTAAGTTTCTTTATTTTTATATTAAGGTCTTTTATTTGCCAACCCACTCACAATCGCTCGGTATTTACTCCCTCTGCATTTCATTCAGTCATTCATCAAACTGTGAACTCCCCACTCCTCAGCGCACTATCTCACCCGAAACTATGAAAAAATGAGAATACCAATTCCCCTCAGAACCATCTACCAGGACTTGAAAAGCTTGCAGGACATCAAACAAGTTGTCTCCATCAGCATGGGCCTGTTACATACAGATTGAATGGTGTCTCTGTCCCATGTCAAATCGCGCCTCCGTGAAATGGAATGAATGAGGGAGGAAACCGGCAATAGGGAGTGAAATCTCAATACCCAGCCGCGGGAATCCGTTTACTAAGCCCTCTGCTTTTATTAAGTACATCTATATTTTTTGATTTGGTTAAATCATATAAGCCTGATATTCTTTCCCGTACTCTCTATCCTAAAAGGACTCACACCCTCATCCCACTCGTACAACTACCCTGCGTGATCGACTTTTTAAGTTCCTGCCTAAATTCCTATTTTCTCTCCTCAGGACCCCGTCCTTTTCCCATCCAGTATCATGGGTTCCAATGTGTACAGCAACATCCTGCTGGTCCCTCTCCCCTTTGGGAATATTCTGCACCCTCTCTGAGATGGTTCAGAATTGTCTGTAGTGAGGGGATATTTGAATAATTGCCTGGATCCAGTTTGGAAGCTCTCTGGACAGATTTCAGAGCCCATCATTGAATCAATCTTTATTGGAGGGACAGTGAGGTGCAGCAGCATTATATTTGAATTCAGGCCTTTCCGAAGCCGTTTTCAATGTATTTGGTCGGGCAGTCTGTTGGGAAGGTGACCCAGCTGGTTACTGCAGTTATTGAATTGAGCAATAATCAACTGGTTACTTTAGTTACTGAATTGAGAAATAATCGAGTGTGTACTCTGATTATTAAAACAAACGAGAACTAAGTTATCTTCAACTGAGAAAAACAATTTAGTTCCGCTTGATTTTAAAATTCAAAGAAATAAAGTGGTGTTTACTCTTTCTTGTAATACACTTAAAACTGACCTGCAGTATATTCCTCAAAGACATATCCACGAACATGCCCACGTTCACAGAATTCCACATTACAGACAATGTCCCAGACAACACAATGATCATCTCAGGGCAGGTCCTGTCCCACTGGCAGGACAGAGCCAGCAGAGGGAACAGTTCCGTGAGATACAGTCAAGAGGGCTGTGCTCTGAAAGTGCTCAGCTTCAATGCCAGACCCCATGAAGCCTCATGACATCAAGTTAAACACGGGCACGGAAGCATTCTGTGTGTCGTAAAAAGTATTAAGGTGAATAAGTCCCTGGGTCCTGATGGGATCGATCCCAGAATATTGGTTGAGACAAGAGAACAAATTGCTGCAGCATTGACAGACATCTTTGTGTTCTCTCTGGCCACAGGTGAGGTCCCGGAGGACTGGAGAATAGCTGATGTTGTCCCATTGTTTAAGAAGGGTAGAAGGGATAACCCTGGGAATTACAGACCTGTGAGCCTTATGTTGGTGTTAGGGAAATGATTGGAAAATATTCACGCATACAAGGTCTATATGCATTGAGAAGAAAATGGATTTATTAGTGACAGACAGCATGGTTTTGTACGGGAGAGATCGTGCCTTACTAACTTGACCACGTTTTTAAGGAGATGATGAAGATGATTGATGAGGGAAAACCAGTTGATGTTGTCTACATGGACTTCAGTAAAACCTTTGACAAGGTCCCTCATGGCAGACTGGTACAAAAGGTGAAGTCACATGGTATCGGGGTGAGCTGGCCAGATGGATTTTCCGATTGAGAACTGACTCATTCATAGGAGACAGAGGGGAGTGGTGGAGGCTGCTTTTCAGAATGGAGGGCTGTGACTAGTGGTGTTCCACAGGGATCAGTGCTGAGACCTCTACTGTTCATGGTCTTTGTAAATAATTTGGAGGAAAATGTGACGATTCGAATTAGAATGTTTGTGAATGATATAAAGATTGGGACGATACAAAGATTGGTGGAGTTGTGGATAATGACGAGGATGCCACAGGATACAACAGAACATAGATCAGTTAGAAGCATAGGCAGAAAAATGGCAGATGGAGTTTCATCTCAACAAATGTGAGGTGATGCATTTTGAAAGGTCAAATACAGCTAGCAATAATACAGTGAATGGCAGAACCCTTCGGAGTATTAATGTGCAGAGGGATCTGGGTGTACACATCCACAGATCACTCCAGGGGGCAGTGTCACAGTTTCATACAGTCATAGAGTCATAGAGATATGCAGCATGGAAATAGACCCTTCCATCCAACTCGTCCATGCCATCCCAACACAATGTCGTCCCACCTGCCAGCACCTGGCCCATATCCCTCCAATCCCTTCCCATTCACATACCTATCCAGATTCCTTTTCAATGTTGTAATTGTACTGGCCACCACCACTTCCTCTGGCAACTCATTCCATTTACGTAAATCCCTCTGAATGAAAAAGTTACCCCCTACGTCTCTTTTATATCTTTCCCCTCTCACGCTAAATGTTTGCCCTCTCGTTCTTCCTCCCACCCTCCAGGGAAAAGACTTTGTTTGTATATCCTATCAATGCTCCTCATGATTTTATAAACTTCCATAAGATCACCCCTCAGCCTCCAACGCTCCAGGGAAAGAAGTCCTAGCCTATTCTACCTCTCCCTATAGCTCAAAGTCTCCAACCCTGGCAACATCCCTTTACATTTTTACTTAACCCTTTCAAGTTTCACAACATCATTCCGATAGGAAGGAGACTGGAATTGCACGCAATATTCCAGCAGTGCGTTAATCAATGTCCTGTACTGAAAAATGTGGTGCTGGAAAAACACAGCAGGCCAGGCCAGTTAAGGAAGATGGACAGGTCAGGAGGGTGGTGCCGAGTTGGAGGATTGAGACTGCGATAATGTGCAGGGGAGGAGAAATGAGGAAACTGGTGAAATTCACATTGATCCCACGTACTCCTCTCCCCTCACCTCTATCCCAGGCCCCAAAGGATCCTTCCACATCTGACAGAGATTTACGTGCACTTCTACACACGTCCTCTACTGTTTTCGTTGCACCCGATGTGGTCTCCTTGACATTGGGGAGAAAGAACGCCAACTTGCAGATTGTTTCAGAGAATATCTCTGGGACACCAGCGCTAACCAACCCCACCCCCCGAACACTTTAACTCCCCCTCTCACTCCACCAAGGACAGGGTCTGGACCAGATGGACCAATGGGCTGAGAAGTGGCAGATGGAATTTAATTCAGACAAATGCGAGGTGCTACATTTTAGCAGGACTTATATACTTAATGGTAAGGTCCCAGGGAGCGTTGCTGAACAAAGAGACCTTGGAGTGCAGGTTCATAGCTCCTTGAAAGTAGAGTCGCAGGTAGATAGTGAAGAAGGCAGTTGGTATGCTTTCCTTTATTGATCAGAGTACTGAGTATTTGCTTGGGAGGTCATGTTGCAGCTGTGCAGGACATTGATTAGGCCACTGTTGGAATATTTTATGCAATTCCAATCTCCTTCCGGTTGGAAAGGTGTTGTGACACTTGGAAGGTTTCAGAACAGATTTACAAGTCTGTTGCCTGGGTTGGAGGATTTGAGCTATAGGGAGAGACTGAACAGGCTCGGGCTGTTTTCTTTGGAGCGTCGGAGGCTGAGGGGTGACCTTATAGAGGTTTACAAAATTATGAGGGGCATGGATAGGGTAAATAGGCAAAGTCTTTTCCCTGGGGTCGGGGAGTCCAGAACTAGAGGGCATAGGATTAGGATGAGAGGGGAAAGATATAAAAGAGACCTAAGGGGCAACTCTTTCACGCAGAGGGTGGTACGTGTATGGAATGAGCTGCCAGAGGAAGTGGTGGAGGAGAGTACAAATGCAACATTTAAGAGGCATTTGGACAGGTATATGAATAGGAAGGGCTTGGAGGGATATGGGCCGGGTGCTGGCAGTTGGGACTACATTGGGTTGGGATATCTGCACGGCATGGTCGGGTTGGACTGAAGGTTCTGTTTCCATGCGGTACATCTCTATGACTCTATGACATGAGTGAGGTGACATTTGGAATACTGCCGCAGTTCTAGTCGTTCTACTATTGAAAGTAATTATTAAAATGGAAAGAGGGCAGAAATGGGCGGCACGGTGTCACAGTGGTTAGCACTGCTGCCTCGCAGCACCTAAGATCCGGGTTCAATTCCCGATTCAGGCGACCGACTGTCTGGCGTTTGCACGTTCTCCCCGTGTCTGCGTGGGTTTCCTCCGGGTGCTCCGGTTTCCTCCCACAGTCCAAAGATGTGCGGGTCAGGTGAATTGGCCATGCTAAAAAAATTGCCCGTAGTGTTAGGTAAGGGTTAAATGTAGGGGTATGGGTGGGTTGCGCTTCGGCGGGTCGGTGTGGACTTGTTGGGCCGAAGGGCCTGTTTCCACACTGTAAGTAATCTAATCTAATCTAAAATGATTTACAAGGATGTTTCCTGGACTGGAAGATTTGAGCTACAAGAAGAGATGAGATAGGATGGGATATTTTTCCCTAGAGTGTAGGAGATTCAGGGGTGACCTTATACAGAACTATAAAATCATGAGAGGCATAGATAAGGTAGGTAGCCAGCAAAGTTTCCCCAAGGGAGTCTAAACCTCTGGGGTGTATGTTTAAGGTGAGAGGGGAAAGATACAAAAGGGTATAGAGAGGCAGTTTCCTTTACACTGAGGATGGTGAAGGTCTGGAATGGGCTGCCAGAGGTGGTGGAAGTGAGTGTAATTTCATCATTTAAGAAGCATTTAGACTGGTGTATGGATGGGTTCGATACGGGGGTACATGGACCAAACACAAGCAAAAGGGACTAGTTTAACGGTGAAAACTGGACAGCATGGGCACGTTGGTGGAAAGGCATTTTTCTATGATGGCGATCTCTCGGACTCTTCTATAAATGCTTCACAGTCACAGCTCCATCTCCCTGTGCTCGACGGTGAATATCACCCACACACCAACACGCACCAGCTGCGACTGAAAGTTTCTACTGAATGCTTCACATCGTTCCCATTCTATTTCAGAATTCCACGAATTGTTTTTCTTGAGCCAATGTAATATCTCATGTGTTTCACTTGATGGAGGTGAGAGGAATACACCTCTCAGTAATATCAAGTCCAAATAGTTGGCAATTTCTTGATCCTTGGACACCAGCCCTGCATTCTCTCCAGTGATCGGAGCTGCTTCTTTCCATCTGAACTGAATTGATTCCTCCATAATCTAAGAAAGAAATTAATGATTAATAACCAACCAATAAACTTAAAATGACTGAATCATTCATAATTTTCCAATTGAAATTTTGAAATCAAACTGAGAGCAGCTACGCAGTAACAAATGGGTGTAAGTGGTGGGGGAGAGAGAATCTAATGAGTTGCTACAAACACAGACAGTGCTGTAAGAAACTAAGGTGTTGATATTTGGGGAATGATGTAAATTGAGGATGTAGTTGGACTGGGGGAAATCGCATTGGACTTGTAATGCAGTGACCTAGAATACAAATACCAGCATCTGGCTGAACTTTATCTCAAATAATTAATCCATCTGGAATTGAAAGTTAGTTTCATAGTCACCATTGCAGAACCTATTCAGTGATTGCTGTAAATGCACATCTGCTTCACTCATGTCCATCACCAAAGGGAATCTGGGAATCTTACCTGGTTTCGCCCAGAGGTATTTTCAGAAGACATTAAATGGTTCTGACTGATATATAATGTGTGGTTAAAGATGTATGTTTCAGATATGAATATGGAATGAAAATGGCATGGATATCTGGTTTCATCTTTGGCACTAGTGTTTACAGGGAGAAAGTGAGGACTGCAGATGCTGGAGATCAGAACTGAAAATGTGTTGCTGGAAAAGCGCAGCAGGTCAGGGAGCATCTAAGGAGCATGAGAATCGACGTTTCGGGCATGAGCCCTTCTTCAGGAAGGGCTCATGAGCCCTTCTTCATTCTTGAAAAAGGGCTCTGCACGAAACGTCGATTCTCCTGCTCCTTGGATGCTGCCTGACCTGCTGCGCTTTTCCAGCAACACACTGAAGTTTAAAACACACATAATTAACACAGTAATGACTCCTTCCTAACGACTGGTATCAAGACAGATATGGGCAAGGATTTTTATTTTGCTGATTTTTCATCACTTCACACTGAAATGCTGATTGAACTTTGAACACCACCTCAAAAACGGGCATCAAATAGCAAGGATGGAGAATAGATTCCGACTGGGGAGCATCAGATTCTCAGTAGCAACATAAGGGACTAAATTCGTTAATTCGTGAGGACATTGTCAACCAGACTAGACCCGAAACTCGCGCAAAGGGAACCAATGAGAGATAACAGCTTGTTTCAACTTAAGGAGATGGGAATTGCGGAGGCCATGGGGATCAGCAGGAGAAAGAGCATCCAGCAGAGGGTGGTACTGAGAAGTGACTGAGGAAAATTTTGGGAGTTCAATCACGAGAAAAGGGAAGGAGATTGCTGAGTATTCACTGTCAAAGAACAGCTGGATTAAACCCTGGAAAGGGAGGGTGAACAGCAGTGTGTGTGTGATTCAGGTGGGAACTCACAATCAACAACTTTGAGGCAGAGCAAAGAGTGTCTTTCAGCAAGGTAACGGTCCTCCAGGAGCAGTTGATGTTTGTCTCGTTGTGCGTCCCGGGGAACAGACTGTAGAGCACAGAGTCTTGCATCATGTAGCTGCTCAGGACGAAACTTGACAAAGGCCACTGCATCTTTCTCCAGACTTCCTTTGCAAAGACAAATTCCAGAAGGAGATGTGTGACAGTCTCTCTCCCTCCCACAACCCCTGACAGAGTAGCATGCTAAGGCGAAGAGAGTCCGTGTGTGAGAGAGGCAGAGAGAGAGAGAGAGAGAAAGAGAGAGAGAGAGAAAAAAAAGAGAGAAGAGGATTCAATGACAGGAGCAGGGCTGTCTAGTTGCCAACATGCAGTGCCTTGGTGAGGCCACACCTGAAGTCATGTGTATAGTTTTTGTCCCTTATCTAAGAAAGGACATTCATTCATAGAACGAAAACAACAAAGCTTTCCCAGACTGACTCGTGGGATAGCAGGACTGATGAATGAAGAGAGACTGGATCAGTTAGGACTATTTTCACTGTAGGTTAGAATAATCTGGGGCACCTTTTAGAACCTACAGGATTCTAACAGGAAAGGTCAGGGTAAACACAGGAAGGATGTTCCCAAGGTCCAGAACAAAGGGTCAATGTCTAATGATCTGGTGTAGGCTATTTCGAGCGGAGATGAGAATAAATTTCTTCACTCAGGTTGAGGTGAGTCTGTGAAATTCCCTGTCAGAGAGAGTGTTTGTTGGCTAAAACACCGAATGGTTGGAAAGAAAAAGTTAAATATTGCTCTCAAAAAGAACAGAAATTTCTGGTGAAACTCAGCAAGTTTACAGAGAGAGAAACAGAGTCAGCTGTGAAGAAGGATCACTGGGCTCGAAACATTAACTTTACTTTCTCTCCACAGATGCTGTCATGCCTGCTGAGTTACTTCAGCAATTTTGGCTTTGGTTTCAGGTTTCTATTATCTGTATTTTTTTGTTTTAGTACGTCATGTTGTGGCTGTGCAGGCCATTGCCTTCGCCACTTTTGAAATGCTGCATGCAGCTCTGGGCTTCTTGCTATAGGAAGGATGTTGTGAAAGTTGAAATGGTTCAAAAGGATTTACAAGGATGTTACTGGGGTTGGTGAGTTTGATCTAGAGGGAGAGGCTGAATAGGCTGGGGCTGTTACTCCTGAAGCATGGGAAGCTGAGGGGTGACCTTATTGAGGTTTATAAAACAATGAGAGGCATGGGTAGGCCAAATAGACAAGATGTTTTCCACAGGGTTGGGGGAGCCCAACCCTAGGGGGCATAGTGTTAAGTTGAGAGGGCAAGATTTAAAAGGGTATTAAGGGCCAACTTTTTCACACAGAGGGATGGTATAAGATTGGAGTGAGCTTTCAGAGGAAGTGGTGGAGGCTGGTACAATTACAACATATAAAAGGCATCTGGATGGGTTTATGAATGCGAAGGATTGAGGGGGATTAGGGCCAAATGCTGTCAAATAGAGTCTGTGATGATGCTGCTCCTTTAACAAGGTTCTGTTGTACTTGATTTTCTTCCACTCAGAGAGAGCGTAAAAGACACATGTTCCAAAAGGTTTGGGCTTCGAAGGGTTTTAGGGACAGTTTGATTATAACTCCAGATACTGCCTCCAGCAAAAAGTTTTATTTTGAAAAGAATTTGTGCAATGAAAGGGGAATAGTCACTCCCCCCAGCTCATCTTTTTTTCTGGTTTGATTTGGTTTTTGGAAGTCTGGCAATTCACTGAAAGCAGGCAGGTAGTGTATTGAGGCTGCTGATCCAAGAAACAAGTACATGAAAGAAGCAGGTTCGTGCTGATCCTCTCTGTCTGGCATCTCTCTCCTGTAAGACCCTGTGTTTGATGCTACCTTTTGCGCCACGAGGTGTTTATGGGGATTGTTGCAAGAATAGGGAACAACAGGTAAAGTCTGTTTGGTTTTTGATAGGTGAGGTTATTCTGCATTCGGTTCTCTTTTGCTTCTATTTCATTGGTAATCTTGTAAATAAATTTGGTTTTGTTTAAAACGAAGTGGTTTGACCAATGGCAAATCTCCTGGAATATCCACTTTACACTTTCTTAAAACAACGATCAAAGTTTTGGTCTGGGCTACTTTATTGAAATATTTTGAGGGGGTCTGGCCTAGTCCATAACAAGTCAGAGACATGTATAGCACAGAAACAGATCCTTCAGTCCAACTCGTCCATGCTAACCAGATATCCAAATCTAATCCAAAAATCATTGAACACCCGGTTATAGTCCAACAGGTTTAATTGGAAGCACTAGCTTTTGGAGCACTACTCCTTCATCAGGTGGTTGTCTGGAGCAGCGCTCCGAAAGCTAGTGCTCCCAGTTAAACCTGTTGGACTATAACTTGGTGTTGAGTGATTTTTAACTTTGTATACACCAGCTCAACACTGGTACCTCCATATCCTAACCTAATCTAATTCCATTTGCCAGCGCTTGTCCCATTTCCTTCCTATTCGTGTGCCCACCCAGATGCCTTTTAAACGTCATAATTGTACAACCTCCACCATTTCTCTGGCAGCTCATTCCATACATGCACCACCCTCTGCATGAAGACGTTGCCCCTTAGGTCCCTTTTCAATGTTTCGCCTCTCACCCTAAACCTACACCCTTTAGTTCTGGACTCCCTGATCCCAGAGAAAGACCTTGTCTACTCACCCTAACCATGGGACTCATTATTTTATAAACCTCTATAAGGTCACCCCTCAACCTCCGACGCTCCAGAGAAAACAGAGTTTATTCAACCTCTCCGTACAGCTCAATGCCTCCAACACTGACAACAACTTTGCAAATCGTTTCTGAACCCTTCCAAGTTTTACAACATCCTTCCTTTAGGAGAGAGACTAGAATTGCACAGAATATTTCAAAAGTGACCTAACCAATGTTATGTACAGCTTCAACATGACCTCCCAACTCCTATACTCAGCCCTCTGACCAATAAAGGAAAGCGTACCAAATGCCTTCTTCAATATCCTATCTACCAGTGACTCCAAATGGAAGGAACTATGAACCTGCACTTCAAGGTCTCTTTGGTCAGCACAGTCCCCAGGACCTTTCCATTAATTGTATAAGTCATGCCCTGATTTGTCTTTCCAAAATGTAGCACCTCACATTTATCAAAATGAAATTCCATCTGAACTAGATTAATTTGGGGTATCTGCTCGACATGGACAGTTAGACAAAAGGGCCTGTTTCCGTGCTGAACATCTATATAACACCAGGCAGATAAAGATCTTAAGGGTTAAAGGGCTCAAGGATATCAAGAAGAAAACAGGAACAGGGTTCAAAGTTGGATAATCATCCATGGTATATATAATGATAGATCAGGGTCTATAGGCTGAAAGGCCTTCTGCTGCTCCGATTTTCTATGTTCCGGTGAATTAATATGTTAAGCACCCCTGAAGAACCTGCTGTGGACATGATTTAAGGAAATTATTGTTTACAATACAATGGAAATGTATAATGTTTAAACATATGCACTCACTGAATCAGCTCCAAATTCTTGCAGTCGATGATGAACTTTCTCATTTTCGGAATGCAATCATCTGTGAATTTATTTCCATCCTGTGGAGTTTGCACATTCTCCCCGTGTCTGCGTGGGTTTCCTCCGGGTGCTCCGGTTTCCTCCCACAGTCCAAAGATGTTCAGGTCAGGTGAATTGGCCATGCTAAATTGCCCGTAGTGTTAGGTAAGGGGTAGATGTAGGGGTATGGGTATGTTGCACTTCGGCGGGGCGGTGTGGACTTGTTGGGCCGAAGGGCCTGTTTCCACACTGTATGTAATCTAATCTAATCTAATATAATCCAGGTATAGCATTGACAATGATTCACTCTGACTAAATGCCATCCTCAGGTCTTTAATGGAATCAAATGTCAGATTGTTATCCTGCAAACTAAAGGTCGATAATTACAAATCAGTTTTCAATACGGCTTGAAAAGATAAAAGAAATTCCTCTGAGAAGGAAGAGCAATAATTGGATTACCATAACAAATTGAGAAAGCTTTTGAACCATCAGCCTCCTTTTCATTTTATTTGACTCAGTAATGATGAACTAATAATCAATTAATTTTAATGCTTTTAGTCTTTAACACTATTATTCCTCAATTGAAATACATTACTTTTAATTTTGAAAAAAAATATGCGTTCCGACAGCCTCACAGAATCAAACAGGGTAAAGTGCAGAAGGAGGTGATTCGAGGCTCTGAATGAGCAATTCACTTCCTCCCACTCTGTATCCTGTATCCCTGTGCACTGGGCCTTTCCATACCAAAGATTAATTCCTTTTTGAACACCAGTTGAACCGGCGGTCTGCCATGATGTCAGTCAGGCACAACATTCCAACCTTAACCGGTCACTGTGCAGAAAAGTTTATCTCACATTGCTCTTGCTTCTTTTTGCAATTTCTTGTATTTTTGTGCTGACATACTTAATCATTTCATGGCAGTGAACAGTTTATTGCTACCAACTCTTTCCACTGTTATTATCATTTTTAATACATCATTCAAATTACATCACAGCTTCCTTTCCTTAATGGAGACAAATCCAATATTTGCAATCTATCTTCAGACCTTATGTTCATGATCCATGAAATCCTTCTCATGAGTCATTTCTTCCTCTGTCCAAAGCCCTGCATCTCTCCTCAAGCACAGTAACAACGTGGGATGTGAACACATCAGCTTAGGCCAAATTGTATTAATTGAAAAAAAATTAACTTAACTTTTTTACTGTCGTCTCTGAATCTTAACAACTCTTTTTGTTGAGAATCTAAAAATTGTGCTTCTCTAGTTGGAAGAAGTGTAGCTTGAACTGGCCCCTGAATGGCTTAACTGTAACTTTAAAATAATGCTCTTTCCTTAATATTTTAGCTAACGACCCTGTCCCATCATTCAGCATTTTAAACATCTCCATTGGTTACCATGTGACCATAATTTCCACAAGAAGATTGTGATTTAATTTCTCCCTAATATCTTCCTATTGATATTTGATTGCAGTCTAATATATACTTGTGCAGAACAGAATAGAATACTTCAGGTGCAGTCTAGCAAGATGGAAGAATATGGTGCTGGAAAAGCATAGCCGGTCAGGCAGCATCCTATGTGGGCAGGAAAATCGACAATTCGGACATAAACCCTTCATCAGGAGTCCTAATGAAGGGTTTATGTTCAAAACATCGATTCTCCTGCTCTTCGGATGCTGCCTGACTGTCTGTGCTTTTCCAGCACCACACTCTTGACTCTAATCTCCAGCATCTGCAGTCCTCACCTTCTGCAATATATTCAACAGTGGTCATGCCAAAGATACAGCAAATTCCCGACTTGCCACAAATCATTGCACATAAAATTTTGGGTTAATGTGGGGAAGATTACCTACTCCAATGGCTTTCTTTTGCATTCCGAATACGCCAATGATGCAGACTCCTGTATCTCCAATGCTATTGTCATTCAGCCTAACAGCCAAGGTAAAAAAACAATCAAGGAGTGGGAAATCTCTCTGATTAACGTAACATAAACTTCACCTTACAGAAACTCCATCCAATTGTTTCTCATTGACACACTGAGGCATGGGCAGATCGAACAGTGTTGTGCAGTATTAGATAACAGAGTAAAATCTTGCATAACTATTCTCACTGAATTAGTTGGTGACCAGTGAACACATATTTCAAACAGTAGATTGATTGCTTGAATGGTGAAAAATGAGCGGTGTACAGTTCTTATCATATATTTTACTCAGTAAATTGCTGTTATTCGTTCACTGACTGAAAGGCTATTGACAGTACAACCCAGCACAACTCTGAAAAGAGGAATTTGATGTATACCTGAAGGAGAAAACATGTGATAGCTTTGAGGGAAGAGGAGGGGAATAGGATGAAGTGTGTAGGCCATTTAAGGGGCCAGTGCAGACATAATTAGCCAGATGACATTATTATGTACTACCCATTTTATGACCTGGAAATAGAATACATATTTCAACCCAAAAATGGACACATGGGATTCAGGGAGAGCTTGCCAATTAGATACAAAATTGGCTTAACAGCAGGAGAAAAAGTGGAGCGTTGTATTTCAGACTTGGAGGCCCGTCACCAGTGATGTTCCACAGGGATCGGTTCTGGCTTGTCTTTTGTTTGTCACTTATAGAAACAATTTAATGAAAATACAGAAGACATGGTTAGTAAGTTTGCAAATGATAGCAAAATTCGTGGCATAGTCAAGAAAATGATTTTCTAAGGGATTTTGACAAAATGGGTCAATGGGTTGAGAAATGGCAGATGGCGTTCAATCTAGATAAATGCATTTTGATACAACAAACTTGGGGAGACGTTATTCAGTTAATGGGAGAGCTTTGGGTAGTGCTGTACAACAGAGGGAGCTAAGGATTCAGGTACATAATTCTTTGAAGTTTGCATTGGTGAGATCTCTTCTGAAATACTGTGTCCACTTATAGTCACTTAGGTTAAAGAAGAATATTATTAAGGTGGAGAAGGTTCAGAAAAGGTTTACCAGGAAGCTGTTGATATGGAAGGTTTGAGTTATAAGGAGAGGCTGGATAGACTGGGATTTTTTCCCACTGACGCATAAGAGGTTGAGAGGTGACCTCAGAGGGTTATAAAATCATCAGCAGTAAAAAAAGGCTTATTGGTAGGTCTTTTCCCGAGGATGGCGGATTTCAAGACTAGGGGCACATTTTTAAGGTGAGAGGAGACAGAGTAAAAAAAGTCACGAGAAGATTTCTTATAAACTCAGAGGGTAGTTTCTGAGGAAGTGGTGGATATGGGTGCAATTAGTGGAAGCTGGAGTTTAATTCAGATAAATGCGAGTTGCTGCATTTTGGGAAGCAAATCTTAACAGGACTTATTCACTTAATGGGAAGGTCCGAGGGAGTGTTACTGAACAAAGAGACCTTGGAGTGCAGGTTCATAGCTCCTTGAAAGTGGAGTCGCAGGTAGATAGGCTAGTGAAGAAGGCGTTTTGTATGCTTTCCTTTATTGGTCAGGGTATTGAGTACAGGAGTTGGGAGGTTATGCTGCGGCTGTACCAGACATTGGTGAGGCTACTGTTGGAATATTGTGTGCAATTCTGGTCTCCTTCCTATCGGAAAGATGTTGTGAAAATTGAAAGGGTTCAGAAAAGATTTACAAAGATGTTGCCAGGGCTGGAGGATTTGAGCTATAGGGAGAGGCTGAACAGCCTGTGGCTGTTTTCCCTGGATCATCGGAGGCTGTGGAGTGAATTTATAGAGGATAACAAAATCAAGAGGGGCATGGATAGGCTAAATAGACAGAATCTTTTCCATGGGGTTGAGTAGTCCAGAACTAGAGGGCATAGGTTTTGGGTGAGAGGGTAAAGATATAAAAGAGACCTAAGGGGCAACTTTTTCACGCAGAGGGTGGTACGTGTATGGAATGAGCTGCCAGAGGATGTGGTGGAGGCTGGTACAATTGCAACATTTAAGAGGCATTTGGATGGGTATATGAATAGGAAGGGTTTGGAGGGATATGGGCTTGGTGCTGACATGTAGGACTAGATTGGGTTGGGATATCTGGTCGGCGTGGACAGGTTGGACCGAAAGGTCTGTTTCCATGCTGTGCATCTCTATGACCCTGTACTCTGAAAGATATTTTGATAAATACATGAGAAAGAAAGGTTTGGAGGGATATGGGTCTGGAGCAGGCGGGTGGGACTAGTTTAGTTTGGGATTACGTTCACATGGACTAGTTGGACAAAAGGGTCTGTTTCGATGTTATTTGACTCTATGACAAGTTGCACAAGACAGAAAATCGATTGTCTTATATCCATTTTTTAAAACATTTGTGCAATTATATTCCATTGAACTCATCCACCTGTAATCCAGCAAAGAGTAAAAGCAATGTTTAATTGTAAGGCATTATTGGCCTGCTTGGATAATACAACAAAGAAAAAGACTTATAGACATCAATCGATCAATACATTCCTGCTTCTCTGATGTATTTAACAATACACAAGCCATGTTTTCAGTTCCAAGCAGAATGGATAATAGTTCATCCGAACAGTCATGTTAAATATGTGGTGATGAGCTGCCCAATCTCCCTGTTGCTGAGGTGAATGGTGAATGGCACACAATTGATGACAGAGGTTGGGTTCAACAGCGTGATTTGCCTCCCGACCTCTATTGCTGTTCTCTGTCAGTGAACTGTGTTCAGTCACACACCAGGTCTGTTTATTTAATTGAGGGCCTCTTAGGATTAATGTTCAAACTTTCGCCAACTTTTCTTTTCGTTTAATTTATTATTTTATCAATTTTGCTTTGTAGTTGTGAACTGCAACGAGCTGGAAATTATCTTTGGATTGTGAACAGCAACTTGTGTTTCAACAAAACAAACAAACAAGCTGTTCTTTGTTGGCGAGGTGGGGCCTCACAGTTAATGGCAGGTTAGCTCTTGATCAATAGATCAAGATGTAGATGTTTCAGCACAGTGGGAGAGCAGCACATTGAACCAGATAAGAGATGTTTGGGAATTGATCATGCCAGTACCTGGGAATTGTTGTGAACAAGCCTGGGATAGAACATAAAATCAAAAGAACTGTGGATTCTGGACATAAGAAACAAAAACAAAAATTGAGGGAAAAGCGCAGCAGGTCTGGCAGCATCTGTGGATAGATATATTTCGGTCCAATGAGCTTTCCTCAGAACAGCAATTTCCATTTGTTTCTGGGAGAGAACTAGATGGTCAAACATAGGCATAGATCACGGTTTAAGTTGGTTTTTGGGACTGTGCTTTTGAGAGAATGGACATGGCCATTGACGTTACAGCATGAAGATTTTAATGCTCCCTGCCTAACCTTCCACTTTATTTCAGAATTTCAGTCCTCAGAGTGAATTCAAAAGTGGCACAGATCGATATCTTTAGAAAATTAACGAAGAAACCATCAAACATACATTGAGAATAAGATATGAAAACCACTTAATCTGGCCAGTTTTGTTACTTTATTTTAATTATCCCTTCACTGTGTTTACTTGTCTGTCTGTCTGTCTTTTGCGTGAATTGCCCTGAAAACAAGGTTATTGGTTTCAAACTTTGTTGCTTAATTTTGCTCTGCTAAAGTTCCTATATTGGTAATAAATTGTTTTTTTTTGTTGTTCCAGTTATTAACCTACCATATAGATTTCATTATCAACAGAGTCTGCAATTGGTTATAAAGTCTGGTTAGGAATTGTTGTGGTTAAAATCATTGAAGGTTTTAATTTTACTCTGTTGTGAACACAGAGGTATGATGATTTGGCTCGGTTCTTTGTTTCCTTTGTCATAGCACTAGATAAAGACTCTGCCAGACTCCTTGTGGCTTTGAATGTCTCACAGTGAAAGACCAACTAAGTGAGCCTGGTGCTTTTTTTCTGTTATACGTAGAGCACTCAGTATCAAGGTCAATGCGGTAGTTGCGTTAAAAATAAATAAAAAGCATCGAAAACTCCTCGACTCTCAGAAGAAAAAACGAATAGAAATTGTGATTCAGCTACTATAGTGACAAGTGACTCAACAGTTAGCACTGTTTCCTCACTGCACCAGGGATCTGGGTTTGATTCCACCCCTGGGTGACTGTCTGTGTGGAGTTTGCACATTCGCCCAGTGTCTGCGTGGGTTGCCTCTGGGTACTCCGGTTTCCTCCCACAGTCAACTCTGTGCAGGTTAGATTGACTGATCGTGCTAAATTGCACATAGTTTCCAGGTATGTGTAGACTAGATGGGTTATAGAGTCATAGAGATGTACAACAAGGAAACAGACCCTTTGGTACAACTCGTCCATGCCAACCAGATATCCTTAATTAATCCAATCACATTTGCCAGCATTTGGCCCATATCCCTCTAAATGATTCCTATTCATATATCCATCCAGATGCCTTTTAAAAGTTGTAATTACACCAGCCTCCACCACTTCCTCTGGCAGCTAATTCCATACCCACACCATCCTTTGTGTGAAGAAGTTGCCCCTTAAGTACCTTTTAAATCTTTCCTTTCTCACTCTCATATCCCAAGGAAAAGACCTTACCTATTTACCCTAAATATGTTCCTCATGACTTTATAAACTCTATATATAAGGTCACCCTCAGCCTTCAATGCTCCAGGGAAAACAGTCCCAGTCCATTCAGCCTCTCCCTATAGGTCAAACGCTTCAATCCTGGCAACATCCTTCTCAATCGTTTCTGTAGCCTTTCATGTCCCTTGGGAAATAAGGGATGGGGAATGGTCTGGATGGGATGCATTTCAGAGGGTTGTTGTAGACTAGATGGTCCAAATGACCGTTTTCTGCTCTGTAGAGATTCTATGATCCTATGAAATTCATATCAGGTGGAATTTAGTAGAGAAAATCGATGGGTCGTTGCTGACATGTTATCTAATTTCACCCGGATCAATACATACCTTAGAACTTTGTACTTGTGGATTGCAGGGGCCAATCGTTTGATCCACTCCTCCTGAATATAACATTTCTCCAAATTCAATTCCATCACTGATTCACAAAGTTGTACAACATGAGACATTACAAAACAGTCCATTGGGTTCAATCTCAGTGCAGTCTTTGGATTGGAGTCCCCAAAGTTCAAACGTTCCACGGATCCAATGGTCTTCTGAACTAAAGCTCTATTCTGAGACTCCGACAAATAATGGAATATGTTCAGTAGTTTCCTCTTTCCAGTGACTCTGTCCATGTTTTTGTTTTCTCCCTGAACATTGGCCTGACAGGTCGTGTGAAGAGACAGCGGACCCAGGAATGGTTCCAGATTTCGGGATGAAGTGGGTGTTGAAAGACCAACTAAAAATCTAATAAAAATCTCAAACCGACCATCATCCTTCTCAAAAGCACAGTGAAGCATTTCCACCACGTTATGATGCTTTGGACTCAAATACTGAGCCAGGGCGGCCAGGAATTCCTGGATGGTAAGGTGGAGAAATGTGCACACAATGTTTTTAGCTGTGTCATCCCTTTCCAAGATCTCCATCATGAATCCTGAAATGAATTTGCTGGACTCCAGCTGATGCTGAATGAAGTGATTCTCATTAAAAACAATTCTCCTTTTCGAAACTCTCTGGTAAGCCAACTCCCCAAGTCGCTGTAAAACCATCCGCTGGTCCTCAACATCTCGCTTGTGGTTGTCCAAGAGATTGGAAAGGTCGATGGAGAAAAGTTGAGTGATGGTTTTGGGAAGAGGTTGCTTGCACTTCAGCTGTGTAAAGAGCGGGCCTAAGGTTGAGCAAAGGATCTAGTAATATGAAGGGTTGTAGCACATGGTGTACAGGGTCTCATTCTCCTCGAGGTATTTGAAGACATTGGTAGCGAGTTGCTCACTGCCAAAAAACATTCTGAAAAACTCTTTTCTTTCATCAGCAAGAAAGCCCAGGATCTCAGCCCAAAGGTTGACATTGGCTTTTTCCAATGAGTCAAGGGCAGTCGGCCGGCTGGTAACTAGCACAGAACAACCACTGAGCAGCTGTTGCTGTACCAGGGAGTGCACCATTTCACAAACTTCACATCTGCAGTCAGGCGCAACACAGTGATTCGCAGAGACATCACCAGCCACGCAGCCAGTGAAATCAATCTGGTGTTTGTACTCATCTAATTCATCAAAAACCAAGAGAAGGTATTCAGGTTTCATCCAGATATCTTCAATTATCTTTTCTAAATAAGGGTACTGATCCAATAACATTTCCGTCAGAGAAACGGCTCTGTTGATGGCATGAAGATTTCGAAATGTGATATGTAGAACATTTTGGAACTGAGGATAGATGGTTCCTGCTGCCCATTCATGGACCATCCTCTGCCCCATTGTTGTCTTACCAATGCCAGCCACTCCGCTAACAACCGTGGTGCCAGACAGGCTGGAGTGGCCAAAACTGCTCCTGAATAATTGATAAATCTGGATTTTTTCATGTTTGCTGGTGACGTAATTCCACTGCCATTCTTCATGCTCCCTACCTCTCGAAAGGAGCTCATGTTCCACTAGTCTCCGTTCACGCAGAGTGGAAATAATGATAAGCTCTGTATATCGATCAGTGAGGGAAATGGTCGTTATTTTGCTGTCTCCTTTGATGGTGCGTTTGACCACATGCTCAGTTTGGTGGAGGAGGTGTTGCTTGTGTTGATCTTGTATACCTTTCATGACAATGATCAAAATTATGTTGGCACTGTTCTTATTTGTTAATTAACTACATTTAAACAATTAACGAGAAGCAAGGAGGAGTTTGAGTTGGGTAGCAATACAAAATATGTGAGTCGAATCCAAATTTTACTACGCTGTGCTAGAAATTAATCTTGCCAAATAAATACGGAATTAAATTAAATATAAATTAGGGAGAATCAGATGGATTGTAGTAGATTTTACATTATAACAGACAAGCGCCTCCACTCTATTATCATCTCCATTTCCATTAGAGGAGAATTTAACATTGGAACATCTGAGAAGCCAAATATTATCGCATTGTTCACTTATTATCATTTACTGTATTCATTTTTGTTTTGTCTGTTGTCGCCAGTGGATATAGTATCAGAGTGTTTATAAGATTGATGTCTGCTTCAATCTCAGACAATTTATACCTACTGTAAACATATGGCCCACTGGCTGAGTCGGGACTGTGCATAACACTCACTTTTTCAATGGTTAATGTTGGGAACAGGATGACAAACCAGAGATACAATTAAATGTGCTATGTGAACCATAATTATAAAATAACACTGTCGATGTGTAAGGATCACATTAGGATCATCCACCAATTTTATCAACTCATTGTCCATTTCAGAGCAAAAGCTGAAGCGTCTCATTGTACAGTCTAAGGTTGTATGTGAGTGGACTCCCTATCTATTCTGAATCTTCATGTGAATCTACCTATACCCAGCTTGACCCCATATTTGATTTCATGTTTTAACAAGTGTGAGATATAGATGAAGCAAATCTTATCTCGATATGAGCCTAACTATGTTTCCAAGTCAACTAATTGCCTGGCCAGACAATTGAGTACAGTCTTTGACACAGCCACTCTACGTCAGTAAGATTTCAGCAAATATGGGCTCTTCACAAATCCAATGTTTCAGCACTGTGTGTTGAAATGAGTAGCTGGGAGATGTGACTTATTGAAAAACAATTCCTTATCTAGTCCTGGTTGATCAATTAGGTCAAGCTAATATCATTGTAGCCCTATTTGTGCCTTCATTCAATGACCAAACAACATGTGTGCAATCTGATACATGTTGAACTCTAGTACATATGCAGTTGGTAGAAATATGACACTTGGATGTTTAAAGATTCTGTTTCTATACCTGACCCATATCCTCACCTTCTTTAGGTCAATGTGTGTTTCAAGTCATTGCCCAGGGTGGAGCCGGCATAAGACCTTCTTCAACCAGTACATACATATCAGTTCAGTCTGTCCACACCATGGGACCACACTCTAACTTCTGTATTCACCAGATCTGACTTTATCAGTAACTAGTCTAGAACCAATTGTGATCCTATAAATGACATCATCTTTACTCAGTCTGTCATGTATTTGATTCAAGTTTTAACTGGGTCTGGAACTCTATGTGACTCCAGCCCAATACAGACTTTGTAGACACCGAGACTCTGGCGATATTGAGGTTTACATTTGCATAAAGGCACCCTAAGGCCTTGTATTGACAGTAAAAGCAAGACTTCTTTTCAGACCCTGATGTGACTGAAGGGAAAAGAAATAATGGCCTGACAAAGTACCAGGGAAGATTTTGAAACCAACTGACTTGCAAAACTGAATGTGACTGTGTGGTTCAGCATCTAAAACAGGAAAGTTGGGCTCAGCCTGTTCCAGAGCAGCTGGGAAAATCAGAATGAACATTCAGCAATTTCCAACAAAGCTCAATATCACACATGTGGCATGTAGTTTGAGGCAGATGGAACACTGTCCATGCCCAAGTTCCAGTTCATTTGCTTCATGTTGTAACTTTGATTGCATTTTATAGAAAAAGTTCATGGTAATAATTTGGAGAGTTTGTTTCCTTTCAGTGATGAAATGTGAGACACAAATAAAATGTTAGAACTTAATTAATGCAGTACGTTTTTATGATTAAGGATTACTTTTATTTTAACTTACCTTTGAGGTGATCTGATAGCTCTCCTTCTATCTCTCTGATGCGTGCATTATAAAGGAAGTCAAAACCTGGGAAAGATGTTTCATTTCATTCGGAGTGTGTGGCAGCCTCACCCATTAAAGAGGCAACCATGTTTGATTGCTAGAAATACTTGGACTGTACAATACCTCTGCCCTGAATTTCTTTCAGAATGGGTTTCATTTTTGGCTTTGATTCTTGCATTTTTCACCAATGTTTCCCAAAATATTCGTTCTCCGCAGCCATTGGTTTTGGTCACTGTGTTCAGGAGATATTTTGTTGCTTCCTTTCTCTGTTGATGCTCTGACAGGTTACGGATATACTGAAATAAAAGAGAAGAACAGGTAAAATAGAAAGGGAAACGGGAAAAGGGAAACAATAGATGAAGGAACGGAATGGAAGAATGAATTGATGGAGGAAATGACGGAAAAAGAAAGATGGGAAAGAAAGAAACAAAGGAAGTACAATGGAATAAACCAGAAAGAAACAAGGAAAAGAAGAAATAGAAAGGGAAACAATGAAAGAGAGAAAATGATAAACAGCAATGTCGTAATTGTGAAAAGTTGTTACATTAATGATGTTCAATTGGTGAAGATTATTCGTCTCAGCACACTGATGAGACCTTGCCTCCACTTGTGAAGAAGTACTCTGAGCGAGACATTAGTATTAGGCAAAAACAAGGGCTGCAGATGCTGGAAACCAGATTCTAGATTAGAGTGGTGCTGGAAAAGCACAGCAGTTCAGGCAGTATCCGAGAAGCAGGAAAATCAATGTTTTGGGCTAAAGCCCTTCATCAGGAATAGAGGAATCTATTGGATATGACATGAAACTTGCAGTTAACAAGTAATGTGATAAACAAAACCGGACTCTACAATATTGGAAGTGGAAGTTTTGGGGTTTGGATTTGAATCCATTACACTTTAACTATGATGCGAACATGAGATCCATGTTGTCACTTTAACAGTTTGTTGTGCATTACCTTTGATGCTAGAACCACAATACCCTCAATGAATTCCTACATTAAAAGTGGACTAGTTTCACTGCTATATCCAAAGAAACAAAGAGGAAATCCAAAACAGTAAACTAGACATTTTGTAGGAAACATTGAAAAGTTTGTAATTGCCAGGATTTTATTGCAATAAAAATTGAAAGGAGATCAACGGTATTATGATATTTGGGGCAATTTGGGTAACTAGTTCTGATAACATCACGAACCTCCAATAATTGAAGTCATAAATATCCTTCAGCTCACCAACAGACACAACATTAACATCACTGCAACTGCATGAAGTGTTGCCTTTTCAACGCATGTGCTTACAAAGAACAAAGAAAATTTACAGTCCAGGAACAGGACCTGCAAGCCCAAGCCGATCCAAATGTACTGTCTAAACCTGTCGCCCAATTCCTAAGCATCTGTATGCCTCTGCTCCCCACCTACTCATGCATCTGTCCAGATGCATCTGAAATAAATCTACTGTGCCTGCCTCTACCACCTCTGCTGGCAACGCGCTCCAGACAACCTCCACCTTCTGTGCGAAGTACTTGCTGCGTGTATCCCCCTTAACCTTTCCACCTTTCACCTTGAAAGCGTGACTTCTTGTTATTGAATCCTTCACCCTGGATAAAACCTATCTCTATCCACCCTGTCTATATCCTTTATGATTTTGTAAGCCTCAAACAGGTCCCTCCTCAATCTCTTTTTTTCTAATGAAAATAAACCTAACCTACTCAACCTCTCTTCATAGCTAGCAGCTTCCAGACAAGACAGCATCCTCATCAACCTTCTCTGCACCCTCTCCAAAGGGTGTGGCGACCAGAACTGTACACAGTATTCTAAATGTGGCCGAACCAAAGTCTTGTACAATTTTAACATGACTTGCCAGTTCTTATATTCAATACCCCGTCTGATGAAGGCAAGCATTCTGTATGTCTTCTTGACCAGTCTAGAAGACTGTGCAGAAACCTTCAGGGTACAATGGACTTGCACTCCCAGATCTCTCTGCTCATCAACTTTTCCCAAGGCTCTTCCATTCATTGTATAATTCGCTCTTGAATTAGTCTTGCCTACATGCATCACCTCACATTTGTCTGGATTGAACGTCATCTGCCAATTTTCCTACCAACTCTCCAGTCTATCTATATCCTCCTGTGTTCTGCTACTCCACCAATCTTCGTGTCATCTGCAAACTTGCTGATCATACCAACAGTGCCCTCTTCCAGATCATTTATGTATATCACAAACAGCAGTGGCCCCAACACTGACCCCTGTGGACCACCACTGTCACCTTTCTCCATTTCGAGAAACTCCCTTCTACTACTACTCTCTGTCTCCTGTTGCTCAACCAGTTCTTTATCCACCTAGCTAGAACACCCTCCAAACCATGTGACTTCACTTTCTCCATTAGTCTACAATGGGGACTCTTATCAAATGTCTTACTAAAGTCCATGCATACGACATCAACAGCCCTTCCTTCATCTATCAACTTGGTCACTTCCTCGAAGAACTCTAAGTTGGTAAAGCATGATCTCCCCCGCAAAAAACCATGTCTATTACTGATAAGCCCATTATTTTCCAAATATAAATACATCCTATCCCTCAGTGTCTTCTCCAGCAACTTTCCCACCACCGACGCCAGGCTCACTGGTCTGTAGTTACCCACAAATTCCCTACTACCCTTCTTGTAAAGGGGGACAACATGAGCAACCTTCCAGTCCTCCGGCACCTCACCTGTATTTAAGGATGCCACAAAGATATCTGTCAGGCCCCAGCTATTTCCTCTCTCGCCTCCCTCAGCAACCTGGGATAGATACCATCTGGTCCTGGGAATTTGTCCACCTTAATAACCTCTAGCCTAGCCAACACATCCTCCCTACTTGTGTCAACGTGATCCACTCTGCCAAGGATATGCGAGTCCTGGACCTCCTCGACCACCAAACCCTAACCACCTGACATCTGGAGGCAGAATGTCTCATCGTCTGCCTTGGGATCCTCCAACCTCCCAGAATCAATATGGGTTTCACCATTTTCCTCATTTCCCCTTCCCCCACCTTCTCCTAGATCCAACCTTCCAACTCGGCACTGCCCTCTTGAACTGTCCTACCTGTCCATTTACTTCCCACCAATCTGCTCCACCCTCCTCTCCGACCTATCACCTTCACCTTTACCTACCTATTGCATTCTCAGTTACCTTCCCCCTCCCCCCCAGTACAACCCTATCTCTCAGTCCCCTTGGGCCACCCCTCCATTCCTGATGAAGAGCTTGTGCCTGAAACGTCGACTCTCCTGCTCCTCGGATGCTGCCTGACCTGCTGTGTTTTTCCAGGGTCAGAGATTCTGATCTCCAGCATCTGTCGTCTCAATTTCTCATCCTTAAAATTAAATTGTGCGACTTTTCTTCTTCAATGTCTTTCTGGTTAGTGCAGACATGCTGTACTGAATTGCTTTATTCTGTATCTTTATATTCCTATCATACCAAACCCACAACCCTGATATCCAATCTACAAACAATGTGGACTTGGAAATATTCTAGCTTTCATTCACTGCAGCTGTTTAATAATCCTGGATCCCAATCCTATCGAGAATTCAGCTAGATCACATCAAATCGACTACAGTGCTTCATGAAATCATGTCATCACCACCTTGGCAAAAACAATTAATGACGCAATGCAAATGCTCACTCAGCCACTGGGGAGGAAACTTAATGAAATGATAAATTTGCATGTTATTATATTTCACTTTGATGTCATAATCATTATCTCACTTAGCTTGATGGTTCATGTTTCTACGGAAGCCTTTCTTCCACCATGGAATAATTTGTTTTTGGAATCATGAAATATTTCCTTCACAGCTCTGGTCTTAATTTGTAAACATTTTCCCGAAGGTTTTTTTTTTAGTGTGGAATAGCTGGTATGATATACTTTTGTAAATGTATGCCATCTGTCCAAACATGAAAGGCTCTTCCCTTCAATATGAATTGACAAATTTTCAAGCTGTGGTCATTCTTGGTAACAGGGATATTCAGTATGGCAAAACTATTTACTGTATTCATTACATGTAACTTGTTTTTGTTTTGTTTAAAAATATTTTGGAGTTGTAAGAAACCATTTTGAATGAACTCTGCGTGTTAATTTCAAGTCACACTTACGAGTTTGTTTTGTACGTTTTACAATGTGACACATTAGCCTGCTGAAAATCTATATTATGATTTGACTAGAGACCAATTACCTTCATCTAAAAAGTAGATACAGTGAGTTCAAGGAACTTAGTCAGCGAAAAAAAGCTGAATAACACTCCAGCAACAAACAGCAACAGATTTTACTTAATACATTCATGACAGTGGGCCAGAATTTATGCACCGTTTACATTCAACATCCAGAATTAACAAGAGGCAAATATGGGAACAGACTTTATTAGAGCACACTGTGGAGCACATTGATTCGCAAAAGTAATTAGAACAGTGTCCAGAGATTTCTCAGCTAAACTCACTGGACATGAATAACATGGAACACTACCAAGTCAAGAAAACTTCACAAGGGGTTGTAATTCCTCACTTTCATTGATCTGGAGTGGACACTTTTTCAAGAGTCCCTCAATGACATGAGTGACGCCTTACTGGCACTTGAACTTGAACTTCATAAGGTGACCTGTTTAAAACTTGACAACATATTTCTTTTCTTAAGATTCCCGACAGTGTGGAAACAGGCCTTTCGAAGAGTAATCTACCCAGACGCATTTCCCTCTGACTAACGCACCTAACCTATAGGCAATTTAACATGGCCAACTCACCTAACCTGCACATTTTTGGACTGTGGAAGGAAACCGGAGCACCCGGAGAAAACCCACGCAGACACAGGGAGAAATGTGCAAACTCCACACAGACAGTTGACGGAGTTTGGAATCGAACTTGGACTCTGGTGCTGTGAGGCAGCAGTGCAAACCACTGAACCATCGTGCCGCCCCGTGCCAATGCTTCACTTATTTCTAGGTTGAGCCAAACTTAGCTCTCTCAGTTCTGAATGACACAATTACCATAGTGTTAGGGCTTAAACCAAAAGCTGCATACAACATAAACTGAAGAATTCCATCATAATTGATTTGGAAACTGAATTCACTGGGTATTCCAGCGTCTCCCTTAAAACCGCTGACACCAATCCCTCCCCACCATGGGATTTTTATTTGTGCTCTCTGCTAGGATCTTGTTGCTTGCAGAGCACACACAAGTTATTCTTCCCAGTGAAATAACCATCATGGCATTTCTTCCATCTCGCTAAAACTGATTTGGTATCCTGACATTCTCAATCATGTGGTTTTCATCATCATATGATTTCATTCACTAACCACTAAGCCATGGGGTCCCACCTCACTAATTTCTATTTTGCTCTCAGTTTGTTATGGGTCCTTCAAGTAAACAACTTTTCATTATTTTCTTTTCTTTGAAACAATATCGTTTCAGTACTCTGACACTATTTTCTGGTGCATTTTTTTTGTACCCCTGACCCTTACTTTTATTGTTTTTCATATCATTAATGAGATGCACAGCCTAGTTATGTTTACTTAAATTTCCAATGGTCCCTTCAATTACATGCCAACTTCAATCATTTTACTGATTAATAATAGAATAATGGAAAAATTCTGTACTATAACTGACAGCGTGATTTCCATTGCTCAATGAATCAGTTGCTGTTAATGTCAGGGCAATGCTCTCCACCAAGTCTAATATTGCATTCTCCAATCTCTCACAGTAGAATCGGGTAATCAGGTTTAACTCCCTGTCGCTGTAACTATTCAGCAATTGACTAATTCCTTTTCCATCATCGTCTGTCAGAAGAATGTGAACAAAACATGCAATTAAAAAATCTGATGTAAAAAGTTAAAGAAATATCACACCGAAAACCTTCTACTTTCAACAATTGATACAATATATTAATTTGCAATAAATACTTGTGCGGTTTTACTTGCAGACTCTTCCTGTCTCTATGTAGCAATTTCACAAGGATTAATGGTCTCTTTCTCCTCCTACATGACAGCGTCAAAATCCTAAATTGTTTCAGTTCTCATTAGTTATTTCTAATCATTCTGCCCATAGATATTACACATTTAGGGTAGCAGGCTGAACTTGAACACAGTTAAGAATTCTAACCCTGCACCATAGGAGCCCTTCCTTGCTGTGTTTTATTAGTATATGTTTCTACCCAGAAGTGTTATCACACAATTTTTTTTTCTTTCCCACTGCAACTTCTTTTGTTTTTTTTTGTATAACGAGCAACCACCACCAGTAAAAACTCATGTGTATCCAATTGATGATTTAAAAGCATAGCCTTTTTTGGGCAATGCAATACCAAATATAAACATGGCAGGGGACGTAGTAGGAAGAGAGGGAAGGGATAAAATCGAGATGGAGTTGGTGGGGAAATAAAGCACTATATGCCTCTGTGGTGTTCCATCCCTCTGAAGGCATTGACATGGACCTTCTGTGCCCCATCTCCAAGGACACTGGGGCTTGAATGGAACCACAGAAGGACAGACAGTTACCTCCCTCCACAGCCACACTGCCAAGACCTTTTTACAACCAGCCTGACCATCCGATTGATGTTATGAGCTGGTTCAGTAAACTGAATTCCGGGTTTCCGTGTAGCAGGATCGTGAGCCTGGGTGATCTCTCCTGCTGCCACAGATCATGTATGAGTGGATAAAACAACTTTCTTTTGCTCATAGATGATCTGCGCAGTGGCCAAGCACCAAATACCATTTATCTGCAAGTTGTGCTCAAGCTATGCAGTCTCCTGAGATGCCTGCCATGCTGTTTACCATTCTGATAGCCACAGTTACTTCTCAGCCTTTCCTGAAATTGTAACATTCTATCCTGGTGTGTCTGATACTCATCAGGGAATATTGCCAGTAACACAGCTGATCTTTGAACTTTACCTTTTCCATTTCTTCCTTACATCGAAGTACATTGTATTTGTCCCACATTTACTCCGTCCGTCATAATTTTTCATTTGTTAACAAGCTAAACAAAATAATATGTACCATTGTTCGACTGATCAAAATGCTGGCGGAATTTTGTTGCTGTTGCTATTCAACAAATATTCAGCAAAATGATCGTGTTGATCTCAAAATGCAATGACACTAAAAATATTTAACTGTATTAATTAAGATGGAGTCATTTAGACTCTAGGCTTGTTCTCCCTCTGTGAATGCTATCTGACCCGCTGTGATCTCCAGCATTTGTTGTTTTCAGTTCCGAATCCAGCGTCTGCAGTCATTTGTTCCTGCACCTTGATGAAGATCTTAGTGTGTTACCTTCTGGTTATATGATTGTCGTAGAGATCGACAGCACAGATGAAGGTGATTCCGATTTATCCCCTTTTTCACACCTCTCTCAGTGACAGGTTGAGCAGATTAATATTTAACCGACACTGTCAACACCCAACACAGTCAGGGCTTCCTGTGACCCGGCATGAAATGGTCTCACTCAGTGGAAGCTTCCACATCAATCCCGAAGGAGCGGGCTCGGGTTTGAGGACACATCTTGAGGGGTTGAGGCAGTGGAAGGAGGTTCCGGGGCCAGACCTGGAGGGGTCATTTAAGCGGGCATTGGATAGGCATTTGGAAGTTATTGGGCTAGTGTAGGTTAGGTAGGATTCGGTCGGCGCAACATCGAGGGCCGAAGGGCCTGTACTGCGCTGTATCTTTCTATGTTCTATGTTCTATGGGAGTGACGTCACAATGCCAAAGTAGCGTTTTGGACAGAAGGGCTCCTGATTGGTCAGTAACGGTCAGATGACTCACTCTGTTCTTACCTGAAACCTCCATTCACCTTTCCCTCCCCATCAGGTTTAAGGGCAATGGGAGTCAGGCTGGTGGGGGAGCAATACAGTCCTGTGATTTAGAGTGGGATGTAGACTGCTATTTCTATAATCAATTGCATATTTAATGTTCTTTAATGAGATTCTAACTCTAAGGCCATCTAGTTTGCTGTAAGTTAATTTTAATAGACATTAATTTTCAATGAAATAGTTGTGAAAAGATTAAAATGGCAGTACACTGGGTAGTTTGCTTATCATGTCGAATGTGGGAAATAAGAGACAGTTCGAACAGTCATGCCAACCAAACCTGTGGGAATTGTCCAATTGTAGCTTCTGTCAGATTACATGGGTCAGTTTGGGGACACACTTCTGGGCATTCAGGAAAGTGGGTGAAAAGCGTCATAGACAGGAGTTTTAGAGTCGTGGACGCTACCAATTTCATGCAGATAGCTGGAAGGGACAGGCAGTTGGAGACAGGGACTCCCTTGTGGCTAAACTATCTCCAACAATTATACCGTTTTGGATATTGAGAGGAGAGGATTGGAGCAGTGGGTAGGGCCCGATCAGGGGATAACAACAGCAGCTGCCAGAACAGTGCTACCACACTGTTGTTCAACAGGCAGGATCAAAGTGCATAAACCAGCACTAATAGGGGTCTCCATAGGCATTTCTGTGGCTGCAAAAGGGACCAGGATGGTGCATGGCCTCCCTTGTTCCAGGGTCAAGGATGTCTGTGAGTGGACATAGAACATTGTCAAAAGGAACAAATAAGCTGTACAGGACATTGCTTAGGCCACTTTTGGAATACTGTGTGCAATTCTGGTTTCCCTCCTGTAGGAAGGATTTGTGAAACTTGAAACATTTCAGAAAAGATTTGCAGGAATGTTGCGAGGGTTGGAGGATTTGAGCTATAGGGAGGGGCTGAACAGGCTGGGGCTGTTTTCACTGGAGTGTCGGAGGCTGAGGGGTGATCTTATAGAAGTTTATAAAATCATGAGGGGGCATGGATGTAATCAATCGACAAAGTATTTTCTCTGGGGTGGAGGAGTCCAGGACAAGAGAGCATAGGTTTAGGGTGAGAGGGGAAAGATTAAAAAAAGGGACCTAAGGGGCAGTATTTTCACACAGAGGGTGGTCCTTGTATGGAATGAGCTACCCGAGGAAGTGGTGGAGTCTAGTACAACTACAGCATTTAAAATGCATCTGGAATGGGTACATGAATAACAAGGGTTCAGAGGGATATGGACCAAGGTGCTGGCAAGTGGGACTAGACTAGGTTAGGATATCTGGTTGGCATAGATGAATTGGACCAAAGGGTCTGTTTCCATGCTGTACATCTCTAAGACACTGAGTAACCAAAGAGTGTAGTACAGGTTGGTATGAATAACATAGGCAACCCCTCTGGGGTTCACATCTCAGGATCACTCCATGTGCCAGTGAGGCGAGTAATTGGAAGACAGTGCAGTAAAAAACATTGCTAAAAGGCTGTTGGATGGAGGGCTTCCAATATGTGGATCGTTGGAATGTCCTCCAGGGCGATTGGGACTTCAACAAGAAGGAAGGATTTAACGCAAATTGGAGAGGCACCAATATCCTGGCAGGGAGGTTTGCTGGTGTCACCCGATAGGTGCTTAAAGCAGGGCGGGAGAAAGGGAGGATTGCAGATGCTGGAGATCAGAGTCGACTGTGGTGTTGGAAAAACACAGCAGGTCAGGTAGCGTCTGAGGAGTAAGAGAGTCAATGTTTCAGTCATAAGCTCTTTATCAGGAATGGAGCTTGTGGGCCAGGGGTCTGAGAGATAAATGGGAGAAGGCTGGGGCTGGGGGGGGGGGGGAATGTAACTGGAAATGTGTTAGGTAGGTGAAAGTGGCAGGCAAAGGTGATAGGGTGGAGTGGATAGGCGGGAAGGAAAATGGACAGCTCAAGAGGGTGGTGCTGAGTTAGAGGCAAGGGAATGGGATAAGGTAGAGGAAGAGGAAATGAGGAAACTGGTGAAATCCATATTGATCCTGTGTGGTTGCAGGGTCCCAAAGTGGAAGATAAGGTATTCTTTCTCCAGGAGTCGTGTGGTTTGGGTTTGGTGATGGAGGAGGACCAGGACCTGCTTGTCCTTGGTGGAGTGAGAGGGGGAGTTAAAGTGTTCAGGGAGATGTGGTTGGTTGGCGCTGGTGGCCCAGAGAAATTGTGTGAAACAATCTGCAAGTTGGCGTCCTGTCTTCCCAATGTCAAGGAGGCCACATCGGGTGCCACGGAAACAGTAGATGACGTGCGTGGAAGTGCAGGTAAATCTCTGTCAGATGTGGAAGGATCCTTTGGGGCCTGGGATAGAGGTGAGGGGGAGGTGTACGTGGGATCAATGTGGATTTCGCCAGTTTCCTCATTTCCCCTCCCCTGCACATTATCGCAGTCTCAACCCGCCAACTCGGCACCGCCCTTCTGACCTGTCCATCTTCCTTTTCACATATCCGCTCCATCCTCCTCTCCGACTATCACCTTCCCTAACCCCCTCACCTGCACCTACTTATCATATTCCCTCAGACCCACACCCCTCCCACTTACCTCTGAGCCCTCCTGAACTACCAGCCTGATTTTTGATGGAGGGCTTTTGCCTGAAACATCGAGTGTCCTGCTCTTCGGATGCTGCCTGACCTGCTGTTCTTTTCCAGCAGCGCACTCTCAATGAAGTAGAAAAACAGATGGAAAAAAGTTACTGAACACTGCTGGACTGGCGATCTGAAGTGTATTTGTTCTAATGCAAGGATTATGACACATTAACCAGATGAACTTAGGATTTTCATTCATACATTTAACTATGACATTGTCCCTATTACTTGGTTCAAAGAAGGAAAAGAAAGGTAGCTTAATGTTCTATATTTTATCATGCAAAATAGAGAGGGATGTAAAAGATGTTGAGGATTATTGATTAGGGAGAATGTCACAGGTTTACTGAGGGAGGACATATCCAGTGAGGTCAGATGGGTAGGAATAAGAGGGCTGCAAACCTTTCAATGGAATATGTATTACAGGCTTCCCAACAGCCAGTGAGAGACAGAGGAACATATCCATGGAGAGTCAATGGAAAAATGTGAAAACACCAGGGTTGTGGTGATGTGTGATTTTAACATTCTAGAAACTGACAAGGACTCCCTTAAGGAAAGGTTTTTTGTGTGGTTGGGTGTAAAATGTGTTAGTTGAGATCAAGAGGTTTTCGTGAAGCAATATGTCTCTAGTCCAATTGAGGAAGGGAAATACTTGACCCAGTATTAAGGAATGAGCCCAGTCACGTGATCAAAGTTTCAGTGGAAGAACATTTTGGGAAAACTGACCATATTTCTGCAAATTATACACTACTTATGATGAGGATAAAAGTGATTCCTGGCGAAATTGGGAGAAGCTAGCGATGGCGATATTAGTCACAAACTGGAGCATATAGATGGGAATAGCTGTTTGCTGATAATATGAGATTCTTTTAAAGACTAGTGAATTCCAGACCAGCGTTTCCTGTGAAAACGAAGGATAACGATGGCTAGATTCAAGTGCTTTGGATGACATTTGGTTAAGCTACTTTTGGAATACTGTGTGCAATTCTGGTCTCTCTCAATATGTTGTGAAACTTCAAAGGGTGCAGTAAAGATTTACAAGGATGTTGTCAGGGTTGGAGGCTTTGAGCTATAGGGGGAAGCAGAATAAACGGAAGCTATTTTCCCTGTAGCATTGGAGGCTGAGGGGTGACTTTATAGAGGTGTATGAAATCATGAGGTACATGTATAAGGTGAATAGTCAATGTCTTTTTCCCAGGGTATGAGAGTCCAATGCCAGCAGGCATAGGTTTTAGAGGAGAGAGGAAAAGTATAAAAGGGAAATAAGGGGCAACGCTTTCACACACAGAGGGTAGTGCATGTCTGGAATGAACTGCCATGGGAAGGGATGGAGGCTGGGACAATTACAGCATTTAAAAGGCATCTGGATAGGTACATGAATAGGAAGGGTTTAGAGGGATATTGGCCAAAGCTGAAAAATGTGTTGCTGGAAAAGTGCAGCAAGTGCAGCATCCAAGGAGCAGGAGAATCGACGTTTCGGGCCTAAGCCCTTCTTCAAGAATGAGGAGGGTGTGCCAAGCAGGCTAAGATAAAATGTAGGGAGGAGGGACCTGGGGGAGGGAGGAGGGAATGCGATTGGTGGAAGGAGGTTAAGGCGAGAGTGATAGGCCAGAGAGGGGGTGGGGGCGGAGAGGTCTGGAAGAAGATTGCAGGTCAAGAAGGCGGTGCTGAGTCCGAGGGTTGGGAATGATATAAGATGGGGGGAGGGGAAATGAGAAAGCTGGAGAAATCTACATTCTTCCCTTGTGATTGGAGGGTTCCTAGGCGAAAGATGAGGCGCTCTTCCTCCAGGCATGGTGTTGCCATGTTCTGGCGATGGAGGAGGCCAAGGACCTGCATGTCCTTGGCGGAGTGGGAGAGGGAGTTAACGTGTTCAGCCACGGGGCGGTTGGGTTGGTTGGTGCGGGTGAGGGAAAAGCCAAGTCCTGTTGAGGACAAAGAAGGAACTTTCTGCATGAAGCCAGAGGCTGTGGGTGAGGACCTTAGTGAATAATTTACATGGGTATTCAAAAGAAATGGACATGGTGAATGGTGAGTCTAGACAAGGGTATGTTGATAATTCTAGGGCATGTCTATATAAAAAGGAGGAAGTGTTGGGCTTTCCAAGAAAACATGAGGTTACAAGTTCACAGGAGCTGATGGTAGCTTTTCTTGGGAGAAAATTGATGGGGCCTTGTACAAAATCTTTAAATCCTCTTTAGTTACAGGAGAGGTCCAAGAGGACTGGAGAATAGTCAATGTGGTTCCCTTGTTTCAGAAGGGCAGCACGGATAATATGGGAAATGCAGTGAGCCTTATGTCAGTGGTAATTTAACATACCTGATCAGTATGGATCGGTTGGACCAAAGAGCCTGTTTCCTTGCTGTACAATCCATGACTCTATACCACCAAGCCAAGAGATCTTGGAGAAGATTCTTAGGGCCAGGATTTACTCACATTTGGAAAAAAAGGACTAATTAGTGAGAGGCAGCAAGGCTTTGTGAGGAGAATGTCATGTCTCACAAACTTGATTGAGATTTTTGAAGAAGTGGCAAAGATGCCTGAAGAGCGCAGTGTGGCAGATATTGCCTCACTGGACTTTAGCAAGGCCTTTGTCAAGATCCGTCATGGTAAGCAGATACTGGGGATGAAGTCATGTGGCCATATGACCAGTATTGTTCCACAGGTTTCAGTATTGAGACCCCTCATTTGTTTATAAATAATTTGGAGGAGAATTTCCATCGTCTGATCAGTAATTTGCCGATAACACAAATATTGGGGGTACTGTGGATAATGTGGAGAATTGCCAGAGGATACAGCAGGATTATAGATAATCCGGAGATTTGGGTGAAGAAATGGCACATGGATTTTAATCTGGAAAAATATGATCTGATACATTTGGAAGGTCCAATGCATAAGGGAAGTTACACAGTAATTGGCAGAACGCTTAGAAGCATTAAAGTACAGGGGATTGAAGAATACAGGTCCACAATTCCCAGAAAGGGACAGTGTCAGTGAATGAGGTAGTCTAGAAGGCATATTGCATGCTTGCCTTCATTGTTTAGGACATAGAGTATAAAAATTGCCAAGCCATGTTGCAGAGCGTTAGCAAGGTAGCATTTGGAATATTGTGTATACTTCTGGTCATTGCATCATGACCAGAAACATGTGAGAGCATTGGAGAGGGTACAGAAAACGTTATCCAGGATTTTGTCTGGTTTGGGAGGTATTATCTGTGAAGGAGATTGGACAAGATTGGTTTTTACTTGAACACCAGAGGCTGAAAGGCGGCCTGATAGAGATTTACAAAATTATGAAAGGCATGGATAGAATGCATAGTTTTTTTTCCCCCAGGATAGAAATCTCAATTGCTTGGGGACATAGATTTAAGGGTAAAGGGGAATGATTAAAAGAGGTGAAAGGGGCAATTTCTTTATCCACAGAGGGAACTTCCTGAGGAAGTGGTGGATGTGGGTATAATTACAATGTCTAGAAAGAGATGAGAGAAGTAGTTTTAGGCCTCAGTCTCTCCGAGTTTTAGGCCTCAGTCTCCTCCGAGTTTTAGGCCTCAGTCTCTCGGAAGACTTCGCGACGGCTGGTGGGTAAGTTTGGTCGTTTATTTAATAGTTAAAAATTTAAAGTTTTCCTTTAAAAAAGCGGTAGCAGACCCGGAAGGCGCGCTAGGTTACCTGGGTAAGGTTTTTTTTTCTCTCCCCTTATTTAAACGCGGGCTCCGAGTTTTAGGCCTCAGTCTCTCAGAAGACTTCGTGACGGCTGGTGGGTAAGTTTGGTCGTTTATTTAATAGTTAAAAATTTAAAGTTTTCCTTTAAAAAAGCGGTAGCAGACCCGGAAGGCGCGCTAGGTTACCTGGGTAAGGTTTTTTTTTCTCTCCCCTTATTTAAACGCGGGCTCCGAGTTTTAGGCCTCAGTCTCTCAGAAGACTTCGCGACGGCTGGTGGGTAAGTTTGGTCGTTTATTTAATAGTTAAAAATTTAAAGTTTTCCTTTAAAAAAGCGGTAGCAGACCCGGAAGGCGCGCTAGGTTACCTGGGTAAGGTTTTTTTTTCTCTCCCCTTATTTAAACGCGGGCTCCGAGTTTTAGGCCTCAGTCTCTCAGAAGACGTTGCGACGGCTGGTGGGTAAGTTTGGTCGTTTATTTAATAGTTAAAAATTTAAAGTTTTCCTTTAAAAAAGCGGTAGCAGACCCGGAAGGCGCGCTAGGTTACCTGGGTAAGGTTTTTTTTTCTCTCCCCTTATTTAAACGCGGGCTCCGAGTTTTAGGCCTCAGTCTCTCAGAAGACTTCGCGACGGCTGGTGGGTAAGTTTGGTCGTTTATTTAATAGTTAAAAATTTAAAGTTTTCCTTTAAAAAAGCGGTAGCAGACCCGGAAGGCGCGCTAGGTTACCTGGGTAAGGTTTTTTTTTCTCTCCCCTTATTTAAACGCGGGCTCCGAGTTTTAGGCCTCAGTCTCTCAGAAGACGTTGCGACGGCTGGTGGGTAAGTTTGGTCGTTTATTTAATAGTTAAAAATTTAAAGTTTTCCTTTAAAAAAGCGGTAGCAGACCCGGAAGGCGCGCTAGGTTACCTGGGTAAGGTTTTTTTTTCTCTCCCCTTATTTAAACGCGGGCTCCGAGTTTTAGGCCTCAGTCTCTCAGAAGACTTCGCGACGGCTGGTGGGTAAGTTTGGTCGTTTATTTAATAGTTAAAAATTTAAAGTTTTCCTTTAAAAAAGCGGTAGCAGACCCGGAAGGCGCGCTAGGTTACCTGGGTAAGGTTTTTTTTTCTCTCCCCTTATTTAAACGCGGGCTCCGAGTTTTAGGCCTCAGTCTCTCAGAAGACTTCGCGACGGCTGGTGGGTAAGTTTGGTCGTTTATTTAATAGTTAAAAATTTAAAGTTTTCCTTTAAAAAAGCGGTAGCAGACCCGGAAGGCGCGCTAGGTTACCTGGGTAAGGTTTTTTTTTCTCTCCCCTTATTTAAACGCGGGCTCCGAGTTTTAGGCCTCAGTCTCTCAGAAGACTTCGCGACGGCTGGTGGGTAAGTTTGGTCGTTTATTTAATAGTTAAAAATTTAAAGTTTTCCTTTAAAAAAGCGGTAGCAGACCCGGAAGGCGCGCTAGGTTACCTGGGTAAGGTTTTTTTTTCTCTCCCCTTATTTAAACGCGGGCTCCGAGTTTTAGGCCTCAGTCTCTCAGAAGACTTCGCGACGGCTGGTGGGTAAGTTTGGTCGTTTATTTAATAGTTAAAAATTTAAAGTTTTCCTTTAAAAAAGCGGTAGCAGACCCGGAAGGCGCGCTAGGTTACCTGGGTAAGGTTTTTTTTTCTCTCCCCTTATTTAAACGCGGGCTCCGAGTTTTAGGCCTCAGTCTCTCAGAAGACGTTGCGACGGCTGGTGGGTAAGTTTGGTCGTTTATTTAATAGTTAAAAATTTAAAGTTTTCCTTTAAAAAAGCGGTAGCAGACCCGGAAGGCGCGCTAGGTTACCTGGGTAAGGTTTTTTTTTCTCTCCCCTTATTTAAACGCGGGCTCCGAGTTTTAGGCCTCAGTCTCTCAGAAGACTTCGCGACGGCTGGTGGGTAAGTTTGGTCGTTTATTTAATAGTTAAAAATTTAAAGTTTTCCTTTAAAAAAGCGGTAGCAGACCCGGAAGGCGCGCTAGGTTACCTGGGTAAGGTTTTTTTTTCTCTCCCCTTATTTAAACGCGGGCTCCGAGTTTTAGGCCTCAGTCTCTCAGAAGACTTCGCGACGGCTGGTGGGTAAGTTTGGTCGTTTATTTAATAGTTAAAAATTTAAAGTTTTCCTTTAAAAAAGCGGTAGCAGACCCGGAAGGCGCGCTAGGTTACCTGGGTAAGGTTTTTTTTTCTCTCCCCTTATTTAAACGCGGGCTCCGAGTTTTAGGCCTCAGTCTCTCAGAAGACTTCGCGACGGCTGGTGGGTAAGTTTGGTCGTTTATTTAATAGTTAAAAATTTAAAGTTTTCCTTTAAAAAAGCGGTAGCAGACCCGGA